>NW_024580602.1:0-70614 GCF_017639745.1 Melanotaenia boesemani
TAGTCAGCAGAACATTGTTAGTAGTATATTACATTGTTAGTAGTTAGGAAAACATTGTTAGTAGTATATTACATTGTTAGTAGTTAGTAGAACATTATTAGTAGTATATTACATAGCTTGTAGTTAGTAGAATATTGTTAGTAGTATATGACATAGTTAGTAGTTAGTAGAACATTGTTAGTAGTATATTACATTGTTAGTAGTTAGTAGAAGATTGTTAGTAATATATGACATTGTTAGTAGTTAGTAGAAGATTGTTAGTAGTATAGTACATTGTTAGTAGTTAGTAGAAGATTGTTAGTAGTATATTACATAGTTAGTAGTTAGTAGAAGATTGTTAGTAGTATATTACATAGTTAGTAGTTAGTAGAACATTGTTCGTAGTATATTACATAGTTAGTAGTTAGTAGAATATTGTTAGTAGTATATTACATAGTTAGTAGTTAGTAGAAGATTGTTAGTAGTATATTACATTGTTAGTAGTCAGTAGAAGATTGTTAGTAATATATGACATTGTTAGTAGTTAGTAGAAGATTGTTAGTAGTATAGTACATTGTTAGTAGTTAGTAGAAGATTGTTAGTAGTATATTACATAGTTAGTAGTCAGTAAAAGATTGGTAGTAGTATATGACATAGTTAGTAGTTAGTAGAACATTGTTAGTAGTATATTACATAGTTAGTAGTTAGCAGAACATTGTTAGTAGTATATTACATTGTTCGTAGTTAGGAGAACATTGTTAGTAGTATATTACATTGTTAGTAGTTAGTAGAACATTGTTAGTAGTATGTTACATAGTTAGTAGTTAGTAGAATATTGTTAGTAGTATATTACATAGTTAGTATTTAGTAGAATATTGTTAGTAGTATATTACATTGTTAGTAGTTAGGAAAACATTGTTAGTAGTATATTACATTGTTAGTAGTTAGTAGAACATTATTAGTAGTATATTACATAGTTTGTAGTTAGTAGAATATTGTTAGTAATATATGACATAGTTAGTAGTTAGTAGAACATTGTTAGTAGTATATTACATTGTTAGTAGTTAGTAGAAGATTGTTAGTAATATATGACATTGTTAGTAGTTAGTAGAAGATTGTTAGTAGTATAGTACATTGTTAGTAGTTAGTAGAAGATTGTTAGTAGTATATTACATAGTTAGTAGTTAGTAGAAGATTGTTAGTGGTACATGACATAGTTAGTAGTTAGTAGAACATTGTTCGTAGTATATTACATAGTTAGTAGTTAGTAGAATATTGTTAGTAGTATATTACATAGTTAGTAGTTAGTAGAAGATTGTTAGTAGTATATTACATTGTTAGTAGTCAGTAGAAGATTGTTAGTAATATATGACATTGTTAGTAGTTAGTAGAAGATTGTTAGTAGTATAGTACATTGTTAGTAGTTAGTAGAAGATTGTTAGTAGTATATTACATAGTTAGTAGTCAGTAAAAGATTGGTAGTAGTATATGACATAGTTAGTAGTTAGTAGAACATTGTTAGTACTATATTACATAGTTAGTAGTTAGCAGAACATTGTTAGTAGTATATTACATTGTTCGTAGTTAGGAGAACATTGTTAGTAGTATATTACATTGTTAGTAGTTAGTAGAACATTGTTAGTAGTATGTTACATAGTTAGTAGTTAGTAGAATATTGTTAGTAGTATATTACATAGTTAGTATTTAGTAGAATATTGTTAGTAGTATATTACATTGTTAGTAGTTAGTAGAAGATTGTTAGAAATATATGACATTGTTAGTAGTTAGTAGAAGATTGTTAGTAGTATATTACATTGTTAGCAGTTAGTAGAACGTTATTAGTAATACAATACATTGTTACTAGTCAGTAGAACATTGTTAGTAGTTTATTACACTACCGTTCAATAGTTTGGGGTCACTTCCCTATTGAATCCCATCGCCATGAGACCCCAAACTTTTGAACGGTAGTGTACATTGTTAGTAGTATAATACATTGTTAGTAGTATAATGCATTGTTAGTATTTCGTAGAACATTGTTAGTAGTTAGGAGAACATTGTTAGCAGTATGTTACATAGTTAGTAGAACATTGTTAGTACTCTGTTACATAGTTAGTAGTTAGTAGAACATTGTTAGTAGTATATTACATAGTTAGTAGTCAGCAGAACATTGTTAGTAGTATATTACATTGTTAGTAGTTAGGAAAACATTGTTAGTAGTATATTACATTGTCAGTAGTTAGTAGAACATTATTAGTAGTATATTACATAGTTTGTAGTTAGGAAAACATTGTTAGTAGTATATTACATTGTCAGTAGTTAGTAGAACATTATTAGTAGTATATTACATAGTTTGTAGTTAGTATAATATTGTTAGTAGTATATAACATAGTTAGTAGTTAGTAGAACATTGTTAGTAGTATATTACATTGTTAGTAGTTAGTAGAAGATTGTTAGTAATATATGACATTGTTAGTAGTTAGTAGAAGATTGTTAGTAGTATAGTACATTGTTAGTAGTTAGTAGAAGATTGTTAGTAGTATAGTACATTGTTAGTAGTTAGTAGAAGATTGTTAGTAGTATATTACATAGTTAGTAGTTAGTAGAAGATTGTTAGTGGTACATGACATAGTTAGTAGTTAGTAGAACATTGTTCGTAGTATATTACATAGATAGTAGTTAGTAGAATATTGTTAGTAGTATATTACATTGTTAGTAGTTAGTAGAAGATTGTTAGTAATATATTACATTGTTAGTAGTTAGTAGAAGATTGTTAGTAGTATAGTACATTGTTAGTAGTTAGTAGAAGAATGTTAGTAGTATATTACATAGTTAGTAGTTAGTAAAAGATTGTTAGTAGTATATTACATAGTTAGTAGTTAGTAGAATATTGTTAGTAGTATATTACATAGTTAGTAGTTAGTAGAACATTGTTAGTAGTATGTGACATAGTTAGTAGTTAGTAGAACATTGTTAGTAGTATGTGACATAGTTAGTAGTTAGTAGAACATTGTTAGTAGTATATTACAGAGTTAGTAGTTAGCAGAACATTGTTAGTAGTACATTACATTGTTAGTAGTTAGTAGAACATTGTTAGTAGTATGTTACATAGTTAGTAGTTAGTAGAATATTGTTAGTAGTATATTACATAGTTAGTAGTTAGTAGAATATTGTTAGTAGTATATTACATTGTTAGTAGTTAGTAGAAGATTGTTAGTAATATATGACATTGTTAGTAGTTAGTAAAAGATTGTTAGTAGTATATTACATAGTTAGTAGTTAGTAAAAGATTGCTAGTAGTATATTACATAGTTAGTAGTTAGTAGAACATTGTTAGTAGTATATGACATAGGTAGTAGTTAGTAGCACATTGTTAGTAGTATATTACATAATTAGTAGTTGGTAGAACATTGTTAGTAGTATATTACATAGTTAGTAGAACATTGTTAGTAGTATATTACATTGTTAGTAGTTAGGAGAACATTGTTAGTAGTATATTACATTGTTAGCAGTTAGTAGAACATTATTAGTCATATAATACATTGTTACTAGTCAGTAGAACATTGTTAGTAGTATATTACATAGTTAGTAGTTAGTAGAACATTGTGAGTAGTATGTTACATATTTCTAATTAGTACAACATTGTTACTAGTATATTACATAGTTAGTAGTTAGCAGAACATTGTTAGTAGTATATTACATTGTTAGTAGTTAGTAGAACATTATTAGTAGTATGTTACATAGTTAGTAGTTAGCAGAACATTGTTAGTAGTATATTACATTGTTAGTAGTTAGGAGAACATTGTTAGTAGTATATTACATTGTAAGCAGTTAGTAGAACGTTATTAGTAATATAATACATTGTTACTAGTCAGTAGAACATTGTTAGTAGTTTATTACACTACTGTTCAATAGTTTGGGGTCACTTCCCTATTGAATCCCATGGCCATGTGACCCCAAACTTTTGAACGGTAGTGTACATTGTTAGTAGTATAATACATTGTTAGTAGTATAATGCATTGTTAGTATTTCGTAGAACATTGTTAGTAGTTAGGAGAACATTGTTAGCAGTATGTTACATAGTTAGTAGAACATTGTTAGTACTATGTTACATAGTTAGTAGTTAGTAGAACATTGTTAGTAGTATATTACATAGTTAGTAGTCAGCAGAACATTGTTAGTAGTATATTACATTGTTAGTAGTTAGGAAAACATTGTTAGTAGTATATTACATTGTTAGTAGTTAGTAGAACATTATTAGTAGTATATTACATAGCTTGTAGTTAGTAGAATATTGTTAGTAGTATATGACATAGTTAGTAGTTAGTAGAACATTGTTAGTAGTATATTACATTGTTAGTAGTTAGTAGAAGATTGTTAGTAATATATGACATTGTTAGTAGTTAGTAGAAGATTGTTAGTAGTATAGTACATTGTTAGTACTTAGTAGAAGATTGTTAGTAGTATATTACATAGTTAGTAGTTAGTAGAAGATTGTTAGTGGTACATGACATAGTTAGTAGTTAGTAGAACATTGTTCGTAGTATATTACATAGTTAGTAGTTAGTAGAATATTGTTAGTAGTATATTACATAGTTAGTAGTTAGTAGAAGATTGTTAGTAGTATATTACATTGTTAGTAGTCAGTAGAAGATTGTTAGTAATATATCACATTGTTAGTAGTTAGTAGAAGATTGTTAGTAGTATAGTACATTGTTAGTAGTTAGTAGAAGATTGTTAGTAGTATATTACATAGTTAGTAGTCAGTAAAAGATTGGTAGTAGTATATGACATAGTTAGTAGTTAGTAGAACATTGTTAGTACTATATTACATAGTTAGTAGTTAGCAGAACATTGTTAGTAGTATATTACATTGTTCGTAGTTAGGAGAACATTGTTAGTAGTATATTACATTGTTAGTAGTTAGTAGAACATTGTTAGTAGTATGTTACATAGTTAGTAGTTAGTAGAATATTGTTAGTAGTATATTACATAGTTAGTATTTAGTAGAATATTGTTAGTAGTATATTACATTGTTAGTAGTTAGGAAAACATTGTTAGTAGTATATTACATTGTTAGTAGTTAGTAGAACATTATTAGTAGTATATTACATAGTTTGTAGTTAGTAGAATATTGTTAGTAGTATATGACATAGTTAGTAGTTAGTAGAACATTGTTAGTAGTATATTACATTGTTAGTAGTTAGTAGAAGATTGTTAGTAATATATGACATTGTTAGTAGTTAGTAGAAGATTGTTAGTAGTATAGTACATTGTTAGTACTTAGTAGAAGATTGTTAGTAGTATATTACATAGTTAGTAGTTAGTAGAAGATTGTTAGTGGTACATGACATAGTTAGTAGTTAGTAGAACATTGTTCGTAGTATATTACATAGTTAGTAGTTAGTAGAATATTGTTAGTAGTATATTACATAGTTAGTAGTTAGTAGAAGATTGTTAGTAGTATATTACATTGTTAGTAGTCAGTAGAAGATTGTTAGTAATATATGACATTGTTAGTAGTTAGTAGAAGATTGTTAGTAGTATAGTACATTGTTAGTAGTTAGTAGAAGATTGTTAGTAGTATATTACATAGTTAGTAGTCAGTAAAAGATTGGTAGTAGTACATTACATAGTTAGTAGTTAGTAGAACATTGTTAGTAGTATGTTACATAGAAGTTAGTAGAACATTGTTAGTAGTATGTTACATAGTTAGTAGTTAGTAGAACATTGTTAGTAGTATATTACATAGTTAGTAGTTAGCAGAACATTGTTAGTAGTACATTACATTGCTAGTAGTTAGTAAAACATTGTTAGTAGTATGTTACATAGTTAGTAGTTAGTAGAATATTGTTAGTAGTATATTACATAGTTAGTAGTTAGTAGAATATTGTTAGTAGTATATTACATTGTTAGTAGTTAGTAGAAGATTGTTAGTAATATATGACATTGTTAGTAGTTAGTAGAAGATTGTTAGTAGTATATTACATAGTTGGTAGTTAGTAAAAGATTGTTAGTAGTATATTACATAGTTAGTAGTTAGTAGAACATTGTTAGTAGTATATGACATAGTTAGTAGTTAGTAGCACATTGTTAGTAGTATATTACATAGTTAGTAGTTAGTACAACATTGTTAGTAGTATATTACATAGTTAATAGAACATTGTTAGCAGTATATTACATTGTTAGTAGTTAGTCGAAGATTGTTAATAGTATGTTACATAGTTAGTAGTTAGTAGAATATTGTTTGTAGTATATTACATAGTTAGTAGTTAGTAGAATATTGTTAGTAGTATATTACATAGTTAGTAGTTAGTAGAACATTGTTAGTAGTATGTTACATTGTTAGTAGTTAGTAGAACATTGTTAGTAGTATATTGTATATTACATAGTTAGTAGTTAGTAGAACATTGTTAGTAGTATATTACATTGTTAGTAGTTAGGATAACATTGTTCGTAGTATATTACATTGTTAGTAGTTAGGAGAACATTGTTAGTAGTATATTACATTGTTAGTAGTTAGGAGAACATTGTTAGTACTATATTACTTTGTTAGTAGTTAGTAGAACATTGTTAGTAGTATATTACATTGTTAGCAGTTAGTAGAACATTATTAGTAATATAATACATTGTTAGTAGTCAGTAGAACATTGTTAGTAGTATATTACACTACCGTTCAAAAGTTTGGCGTCACTTCCCTATTGAATCCCATGGCCATGTGACCCCAAACTTTTGAACGGTAGTGTACATTGTTAGTAGTATAATACATTGTTAGTAGTATAATGCATTGTTAGTATTTCGTAGAACATTGTTAGTAGTTAGGAGAACATTGTCAGTAGTTAGGAGAACATTGTTACTAGTTAGGAGAACATTGTTAGTAGTATATTACATTGTTAGTAGTATAATACATAGTAGTTAGTATAACATTGTTAGTAGTACATTACTTTGTTAGTAGTTTGTAGAACATTATTAAATTTAGTTTAACATTGTTAAATTACATTTAACAATCCATTTAAAACTCATACTTAAAATATAACTATCCTATTATATGCAGAAATAATTGCAGACATTTTTATGTCTGCATGTATTTATTCATAATAATATTGATGCAAATTTAAATCAAATGTCCTTGTGATGGTAAACTGAAGAGAAAAACAGGACAGCATTTTATGTTACCAAATCTAAGTTAGCATAAATTCAACTTCACATACAATTCTATCAACAAGTGGCTATTGTCGCTAGATGCTAAGAAGCTAATGTAAGTTAGCCAGCCACACACAATATCAACAAGTGGCTGCAGCTGAGAGCTGTGTGCTGCTGCTAGGACCAAGCCTCGTATGAGTGCTTTTGTACAGGGGAGGGGTCTGCGCAGCACTGGCTCCACAATGAAAAGAGTAAACTGTGTTCGTTCACGTCATTCTCCAAAGTCTCCAGTACTACCAGAAAAATTAGCTAAATTAGTGGTGGAAAAAAGTCGCTAGAGGGGTCTGAAAACTCGTTAAATATAGCGACAAACTCGCAAAGCTAGCAACACTGAGGGGGCGTGTCACTGCGTGTGTGTGTGGTATAAGAGCCGAGGAGGAGGAGGAGGCGGAGGAGAGAGGATTTGACAAAATCATATTGTATAATAATAATTATTAATAATTATAATAATTATTATTATTCAGACGGGGGCAGATATATATTTCAACTCACATGCATAGCAAGAGCGTTAACTCCAAATAGAAACTACAGTCTGATACAGGCACATTCTGTCTCTGTATGTCACCGTGCACGAGCAGCACGTGAACCACACACGTCACGCAGCTCTCCGTGTGTCGGGTGAGTGCACAGCGCAGTTTGAGGTCTTGTAACGTCACAAAAACAGTCAATTTTATATTATTTTTATAAATGAAACCAAATGACCTTATACTAACGAAAACCAATTATCGCATGACTTCTGTAGATGGATATCAGGAAATTCTTCACCCGAAGCAAAGACAGGGAAGCAGCAAGGAGAGATGTAAAAGAGAGAGGTCAGACCACAGTGAAATCAGATTTAGGTTGGATATTCAACATTTGCACTGGAGCGACCAGTGTCTGGTTTAGGGACCATCAACAAATAACAGGCTTCCCATGAAACGGAAATTGTCATAAAGGACATAAAACAATATTTTCGTACTAAACAAAAGTGGACTTCTCACGTAAACAGAGAGAAATAACACGGTTTTTCATACAGGGTGCCACATGTTTTGAATTGCATCAAATTTTAATTGAGAGTTTATTAATTTCTCAAGAGAAAAACCGGGGATATGTGGTAGGGGGCCAGTGCCCCAGTAGAGCTTTATGCCTAGCAACACCCCTGTCAGTAACCCTCCTAATATGACAGTTAATATCACCCGGTCCATTCACAGTGTGAGCTGTTAACGCTTAGAGGAAATAATAAACTAATATATTTAGAAAAAAATTAACACAAAGAATAATTTGAAAGCGATAAATTTCAAATGTTAAAAATGAGAAAGTTTATTTCAGTTAGCCTTTCTACGCCGACATAAGCAAAAAGCTTCTGCTGGTTTGCTAACAGGTAATATAGAGTGTGTCTCAAACCGCGCACTTACATGAGTGCACTGGAAGGTAGTGTGTAGTGCGCACTAAGCACTACCTTCTGTAGTGACACTATCGTGGGTAAGTCCTGATCCAAATTGAGCTCTAACGTTTTGAACTTACCGGTAGTGACGTACCAGCTTAGCAGCGCCGCTCCATTAATATACTTTTTTTTTCTTCCAAAATCAGGTTAACATACGTGTTTGCATGTCATCATACTTTTATGCTATTAAATGCCTTTTAAAAGGCCTCATGAGTGAAACAAAGAACCGTGGCCTCCACTGTATTAATCTATCTCAGTAGATGACAATAGAAACCATCAGCACACGTTCATGTGTCTTTGCGTGTCTCCCCCATACCTGTTAGTATAAAGTACAATTTAAAACACTAAAAAACAGCTTTTAAATAAGCAAAGATATCTTAACTGAATTAAAGTAGTTTACATTATACATGTGTTTTATTGGTGTTTACACTGATTCGTTCACGTCTGCAACAGGAAACCGATTATACTAGAAATCATCATTTAAAATATGAAATGCAGTAATGAAGACGCTAAAACAGGGATGCAGAAAACATTTTATTTAAACTTTTTATTAAAACATTTCTCTCTTGCCGCCTCCTCTTCTCCACAGCAGCGTCCTGGCCCGCAGGTGGTAAATGCCTCAGTGCCACTGCTGGCTCGGTAGTTTGATGCCACAGTGACCTACGGTGAACACAGAATGGCAGTTTATATAAAAGCAAACATTATTATATACTTTATGGGTACTTTGCAGACGCTTATCTAAAGTGATGTACAATCAGCTACGGCTTCGTCAGTGTTACCATGGAAACGGGCCGGTTCTCTAACCAGCGGTGTTTCCTAATCAGTTTTCAGATTAAGGACCATTTCGTTTACGCCAGAGACCCCGCAGTGTTTTATCTGGAGGTTCAACCATCATGAATAAACATACGGAACCTATAGCATTAATCATTTTTAACACTTATAGCCCATCTAGATCAGTGAAATCGGCTATAAAACTGCTAACATTTACGTTGCTAACTCTACTGCAGCCTCCAACAAATGATCAGATCCATAACTGTCATCAGGGATAGAAGAGATAAGAAGCATGCTGCAGTTTATATTAGAATTATGATCAAATATCTTCATACTTACAACAGTAGAAAACAGCCTCCGCCTGCATCGGTACCGCTGAGTCGGTGGCTGCCAGCTCTGAAAAACTGGTTGAAAGTCCCTCCCCTTCCGCTACGTCAGCAAGATGGCGTCCGTTTAGTGCGTGTAGTGTCCATCGTTTCGCACTAGATTTTTGGCCGAGTTTAGGGCAGCATCCGGGTACTTTCAGTGTTTTTACTGAAGTTTCTGTGTCAGCGCACTAAGCACTTAAATGTAGTGTTGGAAGTATAGAAGTGCACCGTTCGGGACACAACCAATGTCATCTCCCGGCCATGTTCAGACCTCACTGTTTCCAGCTGCTGATGCTGTTCAAGGTAAACTTTTGTAGTCAACCAAAACATTTAGTCTAGAAGCAACCCTGCTTTGTGTAGTTGTGTAGTACTACATGAGCATATATTGCATCTTGAGCTCACAAATAATGTTGATTAAATGTCTCTTTCTGGTTCTCTATCCCGTTGACTTTGTGGCTTTATGGCCTGTGATTTTGGTTTTCTTTGCTGTAGCTTTTCCTGCTCATTTCTGCACAGCTCTCCCACCCGACGGAGCATTGTTGTTGTTGTTATTGATGAACTCCATCTCCCTGCCTGTGTTTCTCAGGAGGAGGCTCCGTCCCGCCGCTCCGTGGCTGAACTCGCCGGAAGATTCAAAGACTCGGGTCCGCCACAGAAGAATGAAGCCGTAAGTTTTTAGTTCAAAGTTCTTTATTTGCCATTTGTACATAAAACCAAAAAGTCAAGGTACATTGGAATTCTTGTGCAGGGCTCTTTCAGAGTCACAGTTTTAACTAGTAGGAGAGAAAAGATGAATCAAGAATAAATGAACACTTTACACATTAGAAAATAAACTATAGCAAAAAATGTATAAATATAAAAAAAAATATATATATAAAAATATAGTATGTAGCCATACTATTATACACTATACAGCGCTGTACAAGAGCAGAAGGTATTGTGAGATAGAGGAGTGGTAGGGGGAGAGGGAGAATATTGCACATGAAATTCTCAAGCAACTGAACACTGATCAGAGGAACTACACATTATACAGGAGGGGATATAAAAGACATCGTCCTGTTTCACAGGTGATGATAGTGCAGGTCTGAGGTTGTACGCGCAGTGTTTGTGTCTGAGCAGAGGGTGAGCGGGATGGAATGAGTCTCTGATGATTCCCTCTGCTCTTTTTCAACAGCGCTGCTCGTACATACAGTCCATGGAAGGAGGTTTTGTGCCCATAATCCTCTCCGCAGTCTTTATGACTCTTTGCAGAGCCTTCCTCTCTGCCTGTGTGGTGTTTCCATACCAGACAGTGATCCCTGCAGGGGGGATGCTCTCTATCAGTCCTCTGTAGGCCTGGGTGAGAGGGTGATGGTTCCGACCAGCTTTCCTGAGCAGCCTAATCAAATAAAGTCTTTTCTGGGCTTTTTTTTACTGTGGCTGTGGTGTTACGAGTCCAGCTCAGGTCAGATGTTACGTGCAGTCCTAGGAATCTGTAGCTGTCTGCCCTCTCCACCTTAGTCCCTCTGATGAAAAGAGGCTGTAGAGGGGGAGGGTTCTTCCTGAAGTCCAGACATATTTCTTTCGTCTTGTCTGTGTTGAGGATGAGGTCAATCTCCTCTCCATAGAAAGCGATGTTGTTGACCAGGGCCCTGTATCCTGACTCGTCTCCCGCCTTGATGAGGCCCAGGACAGTGATGTCATCAGCATATTTGATGATGATGGTACTGTCCTGGGTGGAGACACAGTCATGTGTATACAGGGTGAAGAGTTTGGGGCTGAGGCAGCAGCCCTGCGGAGATCCCGTGCTGACTGTGAGCTTAGCAGACACCCACCCTCCCATCTTCACCACCTGTGGTCTTTCAGTCAGAAAGTCCAGAATCCAGTTGCAGGTGGGAGTAGGGACTCCAAGGTCTGCCAGCTTCTCGGTCAGCCTGCCTGGGCGGATGGTATTAAATGCAGAACTGTAGTCCAGGAAGAGCATCCTGGCATACGTCCTGCTGCTCTCCAGGTGCTGCAGGATGTAGTGAAGGGCTATTGCCACCGCGTCGTCCACTGATCGGTTGGGGCGATAAGCAAACTGGAAGGGATCGATAGTGTCCGGGACTATGTTGTTGATGTGGGTAAGGACAAGCTTTTCTAAGCACTTCATGGCAACTGGTGTTAGTGCCACTGGCCTGAAGTCGTTTAAGTTTGGTGTGTCAGGTCTTTTGGGGACTGGTATGATAGTGGACGTTTTGAAGATAAGGGGAAAAATAGCCTGGGATAATGACATGTTGAAGATGTCAGCATACACACCGGCTAGCTGTTCACCACAGACCTTTTAACCTGATTTACGACAAACTGATCACGTTCACTTCCAGGTGTTCGCTCGAGTCAAATGTATTTACATGAAAAAACATGGAAGAGTGACCTACACCCTATGCAGCTGATGCAGTTCTCTTCCTTTTTGGTCTAAAGAGCCATAAGCGCCATGAAACAGATTACATATTCCAGAAGTTTCCACAGGTTTCTAAAATCATGTCCAAAGCCGACTTAGCAACATGACTGTTGTTTCTCTTGTTTGTTGTTTTGTTCACCAGGAAAAACCGGTGAGGCGACGACCACCTCGAACTTTACAGCTTCCCAAACTACATGGAGATGAGCTGGAGGTGAGACGTCCAGATGGGAGGAAAATGATATACAACATCAAAATGTATCAGACAAATGATGTTTTCTGTTGAATTTAGCTTTATTTATACAACACTAGTTCACAACAATCATATCAAGTCAGTTTTAAAGATCCAGTCCAGTTATAATCCAATTAAAACAAAAAATCCATCATATTAGTCCAGTTTATAATAACTGTGTTCATATGAACCAGTTGGAAAACAATAATGACCTAGCAAAGGAAACATCTGTCAGAACCAGGACCATGAGTAAAACCTCCGTCAGAACCAGGACCAGGAAGGAAAACCTCCGTCAGAACCAGGACCATGAGTAAAACCTCTGTCAGAACCAGGACCAGGAAGGAAAACCTCCATCAGAACCAGGACCAGAAGCAAAACCTCCGTCAGAACCAGGACCAGGAAGGAAAACCTCCGTCAGAACCAGGACCAGAAAGGAAAACCTCCGTCAGAACCAGGACCAGAAGTAAAACCTCCATCAGAACCAGGACCAGAAAGGAAAACCTCCGTCAGAACCAGAACCATGAGTAAAACCTTAGTCAGAACCAGGACCAGGAAGGAAAACCTCCGTCAGAACCAGGACCGGAAGTAATACCTCCGTCAGAACCAGGAACAGAAGTAAAACCTAAGTCCGAACCAGGACCAGGAAGGAAAACCTCCATCAGAACCAGGAAGGAAAACCTCCGTCAGAACCAGAACCATGAGTAAAACCTTAGTCAGAACCAGGACCAGGAAGGAAAACCTCCGTCAGAACCAGGAACAGAAGTAAAACCTACGTCCGAACCAGGACCAGGAAGGAAAACCTCCATCAGAACCAGGAAGGAAAACCTCCGTCAGAACCAGAACCATGAGTAAAACCTTAGTCAGAACCAGGACCAGGAAGGAAAACCTCCGTCAGAACCAGGAACAGAAGTAAAACCTACGTCCGAACCAGGACCAGGAAGGAAAACCTCCATCAGAACCAGGAAGGAAAACCTCCGTCAGAACCAGAACCATGAGTAAAACCTTAGTCAGAACCAGGACCGGAAGTAAAACCTCCGTCAGAACCAGGAACAGAAGTAAAACCTACGTCCGAACCAGGACCAGGAAGGAAAACCTCCATCAGAACCAGGAAGGAAAACCTCCGTCAGAACCAGAACCATGAAGGAAAACCTCCATCAGAACCAGGAAGGAAACCTCCGTCAGAACCAGGACCAGGAAGGAAAACCTCTGTCAGAACCAGGACCATGAAGGAAAACCTCCATCAGAACCAGAACCATGAAGGAAAACCCCCATCAGAACCAGGAAGGAAAACCTCCATCAGAACCAGGACCATGAGTAAAACCTCCGTCAGAACCATGAAGGAAAACCATCATCAGAACCAGGAAGGAAAACCTCTGTCAGAACCAGGACCAGAAGTAACATCTCCGTCAGAATCAGGAAGAAAAACCATCTTCCTGGATCGGGTGGGGGTGAAGAGGACAGGAAAGAGGGTCAACCAGCAGCAGAACTCTAATCCAGGGATTCCTGCTGAGAAAGAAGAAGAGAAAAAAGAGTGAATGAACAACAACGTCACATGTTTCTACATGGAAAGTAAAGAGATGAGCCCAGTGCATCATGGGATGTCCCTCAGCAGCCTCGGCCTATAGAGGTCAGGAAACTACGTCATAACACGGTGCATTGCAGGAAACGGCCACCATACTTCCAGACATGCAGAGTGAAACGGTGATAACTTAATATTGAAGAAAACATAAAAACGCTGTTCCTTGCAGAGAAAAACTGAACAATCACACAAGGAAACGTTATTTAGACGAAATCCAGACATTAGGTGTGTTACGGCAGCCAGTCATTGCTGCACCTGAGGCTCGTCTGGTATGCAAACACCCGTTTCTGTTCCTCATGTTCGAGTGGCTGAACCCGACACACTTCTGTCTCCTCCCCTCTGGTTGGCCAAGCACCCGACCAATCTCAACGCAAGCTACCCACCACCCGGAAATAAAGGACAGCGGCTGTGTTCATTCAGGAGGAAGAAGCTGGGTTCAGACGGTTTCCCCCTCAACTCGGCGGGTTAGGGGTGGCTTGGTGATTGTGTGTGCGTTCTGTGGCCTGGTGGTGGCAAATATTGCATAGCTTAGTGTGTGTTTTCAGCAGGGTTTAACCCGACTGTGTGATCTCTGGATTTAAGTTTGGTTTTGGTGTTAGATCAGCTCTTTTGGCTGCTCTTTAAATTCCTTTTGTTTTCTGTTTTAGATTGTTTAATCACTTGTGTTTATTAGAGTAAGGTTAGCATGTGTTGGGATAGAATAAACTGTTTTGGGTTTAGAATATCCAGCTTAAGTTTGTTGGAACTGCTGCATTTGGTTAGCTGTGAGTAATACGCCAAGTCCCTGTAGTTTTCTTTTGTTTGTCTGGTGGAACTTTTCTTTGTTATAATTACCTATGTTATTTCTTTCAGCAGTTTCGCTAACCCCAACGCTGGTTTGTGTTTGCCACCTGGTCCATCTTTATTTTTGTTCACAACAATAAAACTTCTTTTACCATACCTTTTTGTTGTGCCCTTTCTTACCCCTAGACGGGGACGTAGGTGGAACTGGTCCATTCGAGCATGGGGAACTGGTACAGTAAATTCTTACGGCTGATGTTTAACTATAACACTGAAACTCATAGTGTTCAGTGCACAACATACACAAAAGATTTTGTGTGTGGAAAATTTATTTTATTATTGTGTGTACATCTCCAACCATCCTCTCCACCTGAGGTGTGCTAGCCGTCTGGTTTCATCAAGCTTACAGTGTCCTCCGAAGAAAGCGGTGTTTCTACTGTCAAACCCGTGGTCTGTCAACACCCACAATAATTTAAATTCTGCATATTTTACTTGTGCTATTTAATACACAAATGTCTGAAGACAACAAGGATCACACAATGGAACTACTGGAAAATGTAGCTAAAGGTGAAGCTAACAGTGAAGCTAAAGGTGAAGTTAACAGTGAAACTAACGGTGAAGCTAACTGACGTTAACAGTGAAGCTAGAGGTGAAGTTAACAGTGAAGCTAACTGAAGTTAACAGTGAAGCTAAAGGTGAAGTTAACAGTGAAGCTAACTGAAGTTAACAGTGAAGCTAAAGGTGAAGTTAACAGTGAAGCTAACGGTGAAGCTAACAGTGAAGCTAAATGAAGTTAACATTGAAGCTAAAGGTGAAGCTAACGGTGAAGCTAACAGTGAAGCTAAAGGTGAAGTTAACAGTGAAGCTAACTGAAGTTAACAGTGAAGCTAACGGTGAAAGCTAACAGTGAAGCTAACTGAAGTTAACAGTGAAGCTAAAGGTGAAGCTAACAGTGAAGCTAAATGAAGTTAACAGTGAAGCTAAAGGTGAAGTTAACAGTGAAGCTAACTGAAGTTAACAGTGAAGCTAAAGGTGAAGTTAACAGTGAAGCTAACTGAAGTTAACAGTGAAGCTAACTGAAGTTAACAGTGAAGTTAAAGGTGAAGCTAACAGTGAAGCTAACTGAAGTTAACAGTGAAGCTAAAGGTAAAGTTAACAGTGAAGCTAACTGAAGTTAACAGTGAAGCTAAAGGTGAAGCTAACAGTGAAGCTAAATGAAGTTAACAGTGAAGCTAAAGGTGAAGTTAACAGTGAAGCTAACTGAAGTTAACAGTGAAGCTAAAGGTGAAGTTAACAGTGAAGCTAACTGAAGTTAACAGTAAAGCTAAAGGTGAAGTTAACAGTGAAGCTAACTGAAGTTAACAGTGAAGTTAAAGGTGAAGTTAACAGTGAAGCTAACTGAAGTTAACAGTGAAGTTAAAGGTGAAGCTAACAGTGAAGCTAACTGAAGTTAACAGTGAAGCTAACGGTGAAAGCTAACAGTGAAGCTAACTGAAGTTAACAGTGAAGCTAAAGGTGAAGCTAACAGTGAAGCTAAATGAAGTTAACAGTGAAGCTAAAGGTGAAGTTAACAGTGAAGCTAACTGAAGTTAACAGTGAAGCTAAAGGTGAAGTTAACAGTGAAGCTAACTGAAGTTAACAGTGAAGCTAACTGAAGTTAACAGTGAAGTTAAAGGTGAAGCTAACAGTGAAGCTAACTGAAGTTAACAGTGAAGCTAAAGGTAAAGTTAACAGTGAAGCTAACTGAAGTTAACAGTGAAGCTAAAGGTGAAGCTAACAGTGAAGCTAAATGAAGTTAACAGTGAAGCTAAAGGTGAAGTTAACAGTGAAGCTAACTGAAGTTAACAGTGAAGCTAAAGGTGAAGTTAACAGTGAAGCTAACTGAAGTTAACAGTGAAGCTAAAGGTGAAGTTAACAGTGAAGCTAACTGAAGTTAACAGTGAAGTTAAAGGTGAAGTTAACAGTGAAGCTAACTGAAGTTAACAGTGAAGTTAAAGGTGAAGTTAACAGTGAAGCTAACTGAAGTTAACAGTGAAGTTAAAGGTGAAGTTAACAGTGAAGCTAACTGAAGTTAACAGTGAAGTTAAAGGTGAAGCTAACAGTGAAGCTAACTGAAGTTAACAGTGAAGCTAAAGGTGAAGCTAAAGGTGAAGTGGCAAGAAAAAGAATGGAAACTAAAGTCATCAATCTTCCACCTTCACATACAATTAATGCGACTTTCTACCATAAAAATGCCTGAAACAAACAAGCACACTCATTGAAATGTTGAATCCATGCTGCCTGGTAACATCAGAAATGTGGGCACTGAGTTCTCTTTTTCAGGTTGGAAAAACAAAAAAACAGTACCATGTCGCAATGGTTCACCATTAGGGTCATGAGAATGTTTTTGGCAGTTCAAAACACAACAAGGCCTGAGAAATATACTCGGAAAAGTCCACTTTAGAGCAGCTGTGACTGCTCTGTTGGCTTTGCATTGTTTGCCGACATGTCTGCAAATTCCATGATGCTTTGTGTGTGATGTGACATTCTCAAGCTATAGCAGCAAGACTAATGGATGGATCAGGGTCACCAAGCCAGACCTGCTACAGGATTTATCAGGAAAGAAAGTTTGAAGATGATCTGAAGATAGAGTCTGATACCTGATGCCACACTGGGAGATCCACTAATGAAATAACTGACTATAGACACAGTTCTATTGAACTAAACTTTTTTACTATTTACTGCAGTTTTTAAAACTTTATTTAAAGTTCCATCTTAAACAGAGTCTCTGTTTCAGGCTCCTCCAGACGTCACCTCTCCTCAACCTCCCAAAGCCAAGAGGAACTCTGCTCTGATCGAGAAGCTGCAGGTGAGTCTAGGTGCTTCCTGCCCAACTCTGCTGCCACCTGCTGGTGTGGGTGGAGCTCTGCATTCTGACATCACTGTGACATCACCATCTCTGTGTAGGCCAACCTCACTCTGTCTCCCACGGGGCCCCCTCTGAAGAGTCCAGGACTCAGGGTGCTGCCTCTCGCCTTCACCCCACCTTCACCTGGCTCAGCACCAGGTACCATGGCAACCATGTCGTCCTCAACAACTCCCACCAGCCCTGTCTCCACCTCACAGTTAACAGAAGGCCCTGCCTCCTTTGAAGCCCATCCCACTGCTGTGGAGGGAAACATCTTGACGAGCATCAACAAGGTGAGATGGAGGCTTAGATCAGGTCCACCTGTCTACTGTTAATGGTGTGTTCATGACCGCAGGACATTTGGAAACAAACAAACATTTAACTTGTTTTAGAAAACTCCTACGTCCGAGAAACAACATCACATTACTAGACAAAAACTAAGTTAAGCCTTAAAACTTACATCTCGTAATGATATTGAGTGATCCATGATAACAGCATTATTTATCACATTTCATCATAAAAACATCACTATCACTACTATGTTGCTAAGAGACCTCTATTTAGACCTGGACATGATGATGAAGCCACTTCCTGTCAGACTTTCCACCAATCAGAGAGCTTAGATTGACGGTAACGTCCAATCAGGAGCAGCCAAAGATCAACCAGTGAGCAGAAAGTTCTATGTGTGTGTGAAAAGAAGAAAAATAATGCTCCTCTATGGCTGGAATAAAGCCAAGAAGACGTTTCTGATGCACGGTGGCGCCACAAAGCAGCTGAGCTGGAGTTGGTTTAGTGAGGATAGCAGGTAAATAGTAGCAGGAATAACTGGAAATGAGGAAAAAGTGGAAACATGGAAATAGGTTCTGTGTTTGTTTCAATGCCAATATTTTCCAAAGTTCTTCTCTGGATGTTTCTGCCTTTTGTTCCGTTCTCTGTTTAGATGATCCCACATCTGCTCAGTAATGTCAAGGTCCGGGTTCTGGGGAGGACCCGTCCCTCCATCAGACCCGCCGAGGCCCGGGTTCTGGGGAGGACCCGTCCCTCCATTAAACCTGTTCCAATTGATCTTCAGTCCAGTTCTTGTCATGTGACCCACCTCAGTGTTTTCTCCATGTTTTCCTTCCTTAAGATTGGCTTATTATAGAGTCACGTTTCCATGGAGACCATTTCTGATTTCTGAGGTTTCAGCCAACCGTAGATGGATCAGCTGAAAGTCCAGATGCATCTTTTAAGTCCTGGTTCGGGTCTTTGCTGGATTTCAGATTGTGTTCCTCTGTTGTAGATGTAGACAAGAAGCTCTGGTAACTGCCATGTTTTTATGCAAATGAGAACTGGTTCTCAAACATTTTTTACCTAGTTAAATAAAGGTTTTAGAGTCTTTCTCCTGCAGCCTTTCCCAACAAGCCATACTGGTTCATCTTTCTCTAACTGGTCTGTCAATTTCAACTTTTAACCTGCTGAGGCCTGGAGAGTCCGAGATGTAGATCAGGTGGTCTGATCTTGGACTGAGCCTGCTTGGACGTCCACTCCTGGGAAGACTGGCAGCTAAATGTTTTCTAAGTATAAATAACCTGTTAATGGACTCCTGGTAATCTGGAAATGACCTGATAAATTTCCCAGACTGATGTACAGCAACAGTTGCTTCTCCAAGATCATTCTGATGTCTTTCCTCCTTGGCATTGAGCTAAGATAAAACATTATTGTCCATTAAGAACTGAGACCTCAGCAATAAAAATAAAAAACAAGGACCTATGAATATATATTATTTGTAAAAACAGAATCCATTGAAGCACATTTAAAAGTGTGTAATGTCAGTTTGATCCGACTGATCCAAGGATCATTCTCACTCTGGGTCGGACCAAAGAAGCGAACTCTGATCCAGTTTAAAAGCAGGGGTCTCCTGGTTCGGACCAAAGAAGCGAACTCTGGTTCGGTTGAAAAGCAGGTGTCTCCTGGTTCGGACCAAAGAAGCGGACTCTGGTCCGGTTGAAAAGCAGGTGTCTCCTGGTTCGGACCAAAGAAGCGAACTCTGGTCCGGTTGAAAAGCGGGGGTCTCATGGTTCGGACCAAAGAAGCGAACTCTGGTCCGGTTGAAAAGCGGGGGTCTCATGGTTCGGACCAAAGAAGCGAACTCTGGTTCGGTTGAAAAGCAGGTGTCTCCTGGTTCGGACCAAAGAAGCGGACTCTGGTCCAGTTGAAAAGTGGGGGTCTCCTGGTTCGGACCAAAGAAGCGAACTCTGGTCCGGTTGAAAAGCGGGGGTCTCATGGTTCGGACCAAAGAAGCGAACTCTGGTTCGGTTGAAAAGCAGGTGTCTCCTGGTTCGGACCAAAGAAGCGGACTCTGGTCCGGTTGAAAAGCCGGGGTCTCCTGGTTCGGACCAAAGAAGCGAACTCTGGTCCGGTTGAAAAGCGGGGGTCTCATGGTTCGGACCAAAGAAGCGAACTCTGGTTCGGTTTAAAAGCGGGGGTCTCATGGTTCGGACCAAAGAAGCGAACTCTGGTTCGGTTTAAAAGCGGGGTCTCCTGATTTTACCTTCCTTTGTTGCCTCCTGCATGCTCAGGATGGATCTAAGTTAACATTCAATGCCATCTGTTGCTTTTCCTGAACTAGGCTATTGAAAATGATTTATCTGTGAGATGATGTTGTGAAGAGAATCTCTCTAACAGTCAATCAGGTTCTACACAATAACTCATTAATTTGACTCAGGTGTGTTGGTGCAGGAATACATGAAAAACCTGCTGGATTGCGGCCCTCGTAGGACCGAATTGAGTAGGCCTGACCTATACGAATAAAGCTGAACTGAACTGTTGCTCTTTTGTTTACTGGTGACATGGTTTCTCAGGATGCTGCAGAACGATGAATGGCATCAAAATGAGTCAAAACAGGGTTCCATGGTCACATTGGGATCAGAATCTGATGGGTTTTAACGCTTTGATGAGTCAAACTACAGAATTAACTTTGTGTTACAGTGAATGAATTGTGTTGATCCTAAATGGTTTATACCAAAGTGTGTGACCTCACCTGTGTTTCTGCTCTCATTGGTCTGTCTGCAGAGCCGAGCTCGAGTATCCATCCGGCGTCGTCCTCCGTCCCGCCGCCACAGGAAGTCCAGCAGTGGAGATGAGGTCGGTGGAGACGTGGGCCGTGGAGACGTGGGCCGTGGAGACGTGGGCGGAGGAGACATGGGCAGTGGAGACGTGGGCGGAGGAGACGTGGGCAGTGGAGATGTGGGCCGTGGAGACGTGGGCAGTGTTTCCTCCGACGTGAACCCGAGCTCCCCGATGGAGGCCGAGGATAAAAGACCAGGAGGAGGAGGAGCTGAGGAAGAGGAAGGAGAGGAGGTGGTCAAGAAGGAAAGCGAGACAGAATCTTCATCACTCCTAGAAAAAGATGAAGCCCATGAAGAAGAAAAGTCAACGAGCAGCAGTGATGTGAAGGAGGGAGACACATCTTCATCACATGTGAAGGAGGATGAGGAGGAGCAAACATCTGTAGATAAACAGAAGGAAGATTCAGCCAATGGAGGGATGAAGGACAGAGAAGAAGACGAGAAGAACCAGGTTTGTTAGATCAGGGGCCCGAGGGCCAAAGCTTCTATGTGACCTTGGTTTATTTAAAACGGTTTATAAAGACTGAGACAGAAGCAGAGACCACCAGAAGGAGATACAACCCTACGTCATCGTACAGGGTCGGGGGGGGCGGTCGCTCTAGGTGATGAAACCATAAAACAAACCAGACCCAATAAGATGGAAGCAACACGTCTGGAACGTTTTACTTTTCCGAAATTGTTCCACAGTTTTAGATCCAGTTTGTCTCAGATTGGTGAAGCTCTGTCCATCTTTCCATCTGAGAGACTCTGCCTCTCTGAAATGCTCCTTTTATACCAGTCAAGTTACTGACCTGTTGCCAGGTAACCTGGTTAGTTGTCAAATGCTCCTCCAGGTGTTTCTGGTTTACACCAGGTACTTTTCCAGCTTTTTGTTGCTCCTGTTCCCACTTTTTCCAGACATGTTGCTGCATCAGATTCACTATCAGCTCATATTTTCATCATGTGGTGAAACGTCTCAGTTTCATCATCTGAGATGTTGTTTATCTTCTACTGGTAATAAAACATGTTGAACCCACTTCACCTGAAGTTTAAACCTTAAACCTCATCATTAATGTCCCGTGTGATGTTTCCTCCTCAGACTTCGTCCTGATGAAGAGTCAGTAAAGTCACAGCATGATGATGATGATCCCCTGGAGTGCTGGGAGGGAGACCCTGTAGCAGTGGGGCAATATAACTGTGGACACTGAGGAAACGAAGGTCTGAGAAACTCTGAGCTGACGTTGCCATGATGACGTACTGAAGTAACTTGTATGAAGGTCCAGGAGGAGGAGGAAGAGGAAGAGCAGCTGTGGCGTTTCTACAAAGCTTTTATAGCCGCGGAACCGGATTTAGACAGTTTTTACCTGTGCCGATGCTCGTTTATCAGTTTCCTTTACAGCTGATGAAGATGATGATGATGTGAGGGAAAACCTGAAGCTTATTTTTATAAAAAAAAAACAATTTATAATTTTTACAGAAGAGACTGAAATTAAAGCAGAAACTGGTGTTTTTATTTTTATATAGTTTCATTTCTAAACTAACTTTTACTGTGAAAGAAAATAAATAAAAGTGTTTAACCACTAAACGCCTGAATTTATTTACAATTATAAATGAAAAATTTAAAGGTTTTAATCCCCCCCCCCCAGATTAATGCTGCGTTCACTTGCACTCAGACATCTAAGGTTTAATCAGTCCCAAAAATAAACATTAAACTTTTTCCTGTTTTTCAGCATCGTTACTGTAAATTATTCAGTTAAATAATCAAAGTTGTATTTACTGTTTACGAGCTGTTCACCCCCCTCCCAATAAAAACCCCATTTAACCAAAGACATGCTTTATTCATGCTGGATTAGACCTTTAGAGGAGCTGGAAACACAGCGTGGCGTGCCAGCAGTGAAAATGAGAGGATTTCCCACAGCTGGCACGACTCCACCAATGTCAGGAGGACGTCATCTCCAGACTCCTACCTGGAAACCAAGGACCTGGAGGCTGGAACACCACCAGCACCATGCTGGGCTTAAATCTGGATAAGCTGCCTGATCCTCCACAACCTGAAATACAACCAAAGAAGCAGGTTTCACTACCAGAGATGCACAGAAACGTGCAGATTTCTGGTAAAAGATTACTTACCTGAGACAATCTGATCAGCTGTTATTAATTAATAATTTCTTATAGATTAATTGGATTAACCTTTAATGGTGTATGTATCATATCTGATACAGTTTCTGAGACCTTTCATGTCACATTATGGTAAAAACCTGTACTCAAAACCCCGTTGAACTCAATCTGAGTTTTTTTTTTTTTTTTTTTTTTTGTTATTACTTTAAATTGTGTTAAAGGGCAAAATAAAGACTTCATATAAAAAGAAATACTTTCCTCCCCATTTTACTTCAGTCAGGCTTTAAAGTGTTAAATAGATATGCCCCCTACATTAGCAACCTTATAACCTTATAAACACGCCTGCAGGTTTGTACTGATACATCTTCTTTTATTCAAATCAAATAAAATTTTATTTCTATATTTTTTTTTTTACAAAAACCAAGTGTTTCACAACAGAGTCATAAAAAGTACACAGAAACTCGACAAGAAAGAGCTGCAGGGCATCACTGGTCGTTATTAACATCATTTCTCTCCTCTTATTCCTGCTCATTCCTCAAGTTTTCCACCCAAAAACTGGAATCGAGGAAACACGGCAGGAATATCAGCAGGCGATTGATAGGTATATTGATTCGTCTTTCAGTCAAATCATCACCTGGAAGAAGTTTGGTGCTTCAGTTTCTCCTATGGAAGCCCAGAGCGGTCATGTTTTATTAAGGCATAATGCCCGCGTCAGACAGTTCACGCCTCTGCGTTGTCCATTAATTTAAGATAATAAATAATCTGATCTGGGGCGTCTGCAGCCGGCGTCTGAGTTTCTGTTGCCACATTTACCAACTACCATTTAGTCAGCACACTAATTTACCACAATAAATCTATTTGACCAGAACTTCTTTCATAGGTGTCCATTATCAATTTTTAATGGACACCCTCCAGCCAATAAGAATCGAGTATTCACCCAGACCATGGTATAAATGACATTATCATCTCAAGATAACAAGATATTTGCGTGTGTGTATTTGTGTGTGTGTGTGTGTGTGTGTGTGTGTGTGTGTGTGTGTGTGTGTGTGTGTGTGTGTGTGTGATAAAGTTTGCATTTACAATACATTAATAATAACATGATATCTGACGGCACCGCATTTGGATAGGGAGGCAGATTTAAGATTAAATTACTTAGTTTTTGTGAATCCATCTTTAATTTCAATGCTATGAGAGGATTTCAGACAAACAAGACATTTAATTTTACTTGTGTGATTTTAGGGCATAAAAGTTATTGAGGGGGGGGGACTGTAAAGCAGGGGGGCGGTGGTCTCCCCTTGAGTCGAAATGGTTTAACTGGACCACTACCAGCAGCTGTCAACATCTTGCTGATGGTTATAGACTAAAGATGATGACAGAAAGTACTTCTGAACTCTTCAGGTTCATCAGTTCTGTCTGGAAAAAGCAGCTTTCCTGAATTTTTCCTCCTTTAACTCACTTTCTGCTGCAAATCAGACAGAAATGATGAGATGTTGTGGTCTTCATCACATCAGAGCAGCTGCTGTTTCCTGAGATCCCAGAAGTCGTCATGTCCGAGCTCAGATGAGTCCAGTTTCTAGGCCTCCTCGCCTTCGTAGAAAAAAACAGCAGGAAAAATGTCCCTGATTTCTCAGTAGACAGAAAACAGTCCAGCATGGTTTACAGACCCTTTCCAGGAAGCTGACGGCAGCAGTTCAGACCTGATCTGAGGTGATGGAAACCTCCAGAAAGGTCAGATCCAAAGACCTTTCCACCTGAAAAAGGTCAGCTGCGTACATAAGCATCCAGGACCAGCTTGCCTCCTGCAGCTCAACTCAGCAGATCCTTCCTCAGACTCTGCACGGTAAAATTGAACTAATCTGCCAATTCGTTGACTCAGAAAACAGGTTTCATAAGCAGCAGGAAGTTGTCACACTGCAGCAGAAAGTCTTTATGTTGCAGCAGAACATTGGTACACCGCAGCAGGACGTCGGTACGTCGCAGCAGGATGTCAGTAAGCTGCAGCAGGAAGTCGTTACGCCACAGCAGGACGTCGCTACGCCGCAGCAGGACGTCGCAGCAGGACATCGCAGCAGGACATCGTTACGCTGCAGCAGGACATCAGTAAGCCGCAGCAGGACGTCGTTACGCCGCAGCAGGACATCAGTAAGCCGCAGCAGGACATTGTTACGCCGCAGCAAGACGTTGTTACGCTGCAGCAAGACGTCGTTACGTCGCAGCAAGACGTTGTTACGCTGCAGCAGGACATCGTTACGCTGCAGCAGGACGTCAGTAAGCTGCAGCAAGACGTTGTTACGTCGCAGCAAGACGTCGTTACGCTGCAGGACGTTGGTACGTCGCAGCAGGACGTCGGTACGTCGCAGCAGGACGTCGGTACGTCGCAGCAGAAAGTAGTTACGTCGCAACAGGACGTCGGTCAGTCTGGAGACCAGAACATGGTTTCCTCATCAGATGAATTTATACATTTTATTCTAAATATCTCAGCTTGATTCACTGAAATAATTTCAAACAAGATAAAATAAAAACTGAAAAGGAGAAACTGACAAATTTTAGTTTATTTTTCATGTTTTACTTCTTACTGAAATCATTAGAAACCTTTTTGAATTATTAACCAAATACATCTAATAAGATAATTAAGTAATAAGATAATTAAGTACTGGGTATTTACATGTTTACGTCTATTATTAGGCTGCCAAGGTCAAAGTTTCCTATGATAAATTAAAGTCCTCATGAGATGAGTTAATCTTATTTCCAGTGATTCAGCTTAAATCTGGCCAACCTCGATCTGATTCATTTATGATGAGAATGATGACAACCAGATTCTTCAGTGAAACTAGTGCTGGGTATTACAGTGTGGCAGCAGCCTCCGAGAGCAGAGCAGCTCATCTCATTAGTGAGTTATTTTAGGTTCTCCTTGATTCTTCCTCCCTAACCTAAGAGGGTTAGAGTCCTGAGGGTTGCTGTGTGTCTGCGGAGTCACAGCAACCTGGATGTGGGCTGAATCCAGCCTCGTAGTCCCACATTTACAGACCTGTCAGACTCATAGTACGTCCTGCAGCGAGGTGGTGGTCTGAAGAGGCCTGCAGCTCTCCTCTGGTTCCTCTGCTGGGATCGTTGTCATGGGGAACGAACACTCCAACCTGGACGACGTCCTGTCTGAGGACATGCACCACTGGTACAACAAGTTCATGAGGGAGTCTCCCTCCGGCCTCATCACGCTGTTCGAGCTGAAGGCCATCCTCAACCTGCGGGGCATCAACGAGAATGCCAACAGCTATGTGGAGCAGGTCTTCTGCACCTTCGACATGGACGGGGTACGTCTCACACACATCATACACCTTGATGTGGTTCCAACCTGAGGCTCGTATCTCTCCATGGGACCCCTGAAACAGAGAGGGGGTCGGTCTTTATTTCAGCTTCAGATTTTCAGCTTTTCAACACGAAGATATAAAAACAGAAAGAATCAAAGTTTTTATAAGCAAAATTTAAAATGAAAAAGTCCTGGTCCAGAGTCCTGATCCAGCCCTCATGTCTTTATCAGAATCTTCCAAGATAAACCTGGTGCAGAGTCATGGTGTGTGTGCAGGGTCACGGTGCGTGTGCAGGGTCACGGTGCGTGTGCAGGGTCGCGGTGCGTGTGCAGGGTAACGGTGCGTGTGCAGGGTCATGGTTCTGTATAATATTTGGGGTTAACTTACATGAGAAGTTAAGGGAAGATGACGTGTTTGCACATTTGTGTTCCTCCAGTATGATGGGAACCAGCTACATATAATGTAGATGAAGGGATGTTACATTTACAGCGTAGAAACACCAGGTGGTCTGGGGGGGGCATGAAAGCTCTGACCGCCCCTGACACCGAGCAGCGTTGTGTCGACACATAACAGAAAACTCAGCAAAGAACCAGTTTAAACTGGATCTATAGGTTTTTTGTCACAAAGACGCATTATTTGTTCCCATTTCTTTACTTTCATAAGTAAAACCAGCAAAGATCAGACGAAAAACAGGATTTTTATCTCAGCATGGAGGCAGAAACTGGACACGTGGAGGACAAAAGAAGAAGAGTCGGATCTAAAATCTATCTACAGCAGAGGAATATGAAGTCCTGAATAAGTAGGGACAAATCCAGCAAAGGCTCTAAGGTTAAACATATCAGTGTTTTATTAACACGGTTAGAAAAACAGCTGTAAACAGAAACTTCTTATTTCACAGTGACCGATCGTTCGCTCATTGCTGTCTGCACGCCATCGCAGACGTCAGCGATGGACAGTCCAACCAGCTGAGAGGATCTTCTCCCTTCTATAAAACCAGAATTCTAACCTAGTTGTAGAAATGTTTCACATGAAAACATTTGAAGTCTAACCTTAAAGGTAGAGAGGGGGTCTGCCTCCTGAACCCAAACCGGGAGCTGGTTTCACAGAGGGGGTCTGATAGCTGGAAGTTCTGCCTCCAGGACCTCCAGGAAACCTGCAGTCTGAGAGCGAAGCTCTGATGGGAAAACCTGGAACTCTAAGATCTTTAAGACCCGGTGGATGGAAGGACAGATCCTGGTCCAGAATAAATCCAAGCTTCCTCACGCTGAAGATAATCAGCATAATCAGAGTTAGAGAAGCTGAAACAGGAATCTGCTTTGGATCAGGAAAATGATCCGGATCTCACCGGAAAATCCATGAAGGAAGGGCAGGAAGTGGAGGGTCTGGGAATCAGCAGGTCGGATATATTTTAGCCGGACGTTCATTCTGCTGGACGGAGGACCAGTCAGGGTTTGATTCATTTAGAAATTGATCAACAAAGGAACTGAAGTCTGTTTGGAATATGTTCTTTTAAATGGAGTCTTATTTTGAAGGACGAGGTCTTTGTGAGCAGAAACTTTCTGTGTCAGTGTCAAACAGATCAATCACTGATTTCTTTGATGACGTGTTTCATGTTGAAGGCTACCGTGACGCCCGTTGTCCTCTGATCTCGGCTATAATTAACTGAGTGGATTTTAAGGCTGTTTTGGTTCCACAGATGTGATAAAAAGACTAAGTGAGGTCCAGCTTTGGGTCGCCGTGGGAATCAGAACTTCCAGTGGCTCTCCCTGTAATTGGCTTTAGCAGCGTTCGCATGCAGAGCCATTATCCCTGCCCTGTGAGGTGGTCACTGCTAATTGGATTGGCATGGTGTAGTGAGGAAGGTCAGAGAGGAATTCTGAGAGTTCAGGATCTGGACTTCCTCTGAGGAGCGTCATTGATGAGTGGATTTAAATCAGGAGGTTCCTCCCAGAGAGATCTCAGCGTTCCACATCAGCCTCCAGATTTAATCCGATTTATTTCAGTTCCTCCTCACATCAGCACTGAAGGTCTCGGCTCTCCGTCCTCCAGGTCCTCCAGGTCCTCCAGGACGTCTTTGTCTTGGTTCTTGGAGATGTTTCCAGTTATTTTCACCTGATCAAACACCTTAAAGATCCATACAACTTTATTTATAACGCACTTTAAAAACAACAATGGCCACCAATGAGCTGCAGAGTAAAACAGGGTTAAAGACTTATGGGCTGGACACACGGGAGGCGACGCCCCTCCTTTTCTGTTCATTTCCTATGGAACCTGCAAATTGAGGTGAAAATCGCTGCCCTCCTCTGACAAGAAAAATGTTCAATTTTTGTCATTGTCACCTGGCACTACAACAAACCAGAGAGGGGCTTCATTGACGGACCAATGAGAGCAGGCAAGACAGTGCCATCTGCAAACACTTTGAACATAGAAGAATAGCTAATTTTAGCTTAATAAAAGGCAGCCGCTCTGCGCCAGAGTGAATTATCCAAACGTAGGTTCTGGATTTCCCTGAGCCGCCACCTTATCGTGGTGGAGGAGTTTCTGCGTCCTGACGATCCTAGCGGCTATGTTGTCGGGGGCTCATGCCCCTGGTAGGGTCACCCATGGCAAACAGGTGTCTAGGGGAGGGACCAGACGAAGTGCAGCTCAAATCACCCCTATGATGATGAAAAACAAGGACCAAGGTTTCCCTTACCCGGACGTGGGTCACCGGGGCCCCCCTCTGGAGCCAGGCCTGGAGGTGGGGCACGGAGGCGAGCGCCTGGTGGCCGGGACTTTGCCCAGGGGGCCCGGTCTGGCTCAGCCCGAAAGGGTGACATGGGCCTCTCCTCCCGTGGGCTCACCACCTGCAGGACGGGCCATAGGGGTTGGGTGCAGTGTGAGCTGGGCGGCTGCCAGAGGCGGGGATCCTGGCGGTCTGATCCTCGGATGCAAAAGCTAGCTCTAAGGACGTGGAATGTCACCTCTCTGGCGGGGAAGGAGCCTGAGCTGGTGCGCGAGGTTGAGCGTTTCCAGCTAGATATAGTTGGAGCCACCTCGACGCACGGCTTGGGCTCTGGAACCACTGTCCTCGAGAGGGGCTGGACCCTCTTCCACTGTGAAGTTGCTCCCGGTGAGAAGCGCCGAGCAGGTGTGGGCATGCTCATTGCCCCCCGACTTGGCGCCTGTACGTTGGGGTTTACCCCGGTGGATGAAAGGGTAGCCTCCCTCCACCTTTGGGTGGGTCCTGACTGTTGGAGTCTTTTTGGAGTCCTTGGTGGGGGGGGGGTGGGGGGGGGAGAGAACTCCTTCCGGGGACTCCCTCGTTGTGCTGGCGGACTTCAGTGCTCACGTGGGCAATGACAGCGAGACCTGGAGGGGCGTGATTGGGAGGAACGGCCCCCTAATCTAAATCCGATTTCTGTGCTCGTCATGGATTGTCCATAACGAACACCTTGTTCACGTATAAGAGTGTCCACATGTGCACTTGGCACCAGGACACTCTAGGCCGCAGTTCGATGATCGACTTTGTAGTCGTGTCGTCGGACTTGCGGCCGCATGTCCTGGACACTCGGGTGAAGAGAGGGGCGGAGCTGTCAACTGATCACCACCTGGTGGTGAGTTGGCTCAGATGGTGGGGGAGGATGCCGGTCAGGCCTGGCAGACCCAAGCGTGTTGTGAGGGTCTGCTGGGAACGTCTGGCAGAGTCCCCTGTCAGAAAGAGTTTCAACTCCCATCTCCGGCAGAGCTTCAACCATGTCCCGGGTGAGGCGGGGGACATTGAGTCCGAATGGGCTGTGTTCCGTGCCTCTATTGTCGAGGCGGCCAGCCGCAGCTGTGGCCATAAGGTCATCGGTGCCTGTCGTGGCGGTAACCCCCGAACTCGTTGGTGGACACTGGCAGTAAGGGATGCCGTCAAGCTGAAGAAGGAGTCCTATCAGGCCTTTTTGGCCTGTGGGACTCCAGAGGCAGCTGATGGGTATCAGCGGGCTAAACGGAGAGCAGCTTCGGCGGTCGCTAAGGCAAAAACTCAGGCATGTTTGGAGAGGCCATGGAGAATGACTTCTGGACAGCTTCGAGGAGATTCTGGTCCACCATCCGGCGGATCAGGAGGGGAAATCAGTGCTCTGTCAACACTGTGTACAGTGGGGATGGGGGGCTGCTGACCTCGACTCGGGACGTTGTGAGGCGGTGGAGGGAATACTTCAAAGACCTTCTCAATCCCACCAACACGTCTTCTGATGAGGAAGCAGAGTCTGGGGTAGCTGGTGCTGGCTCTCCTATCTCTGGGGCTGAGGTCGCTGAGGTGGTTAAAAAGCTCCTCAATGGCAAGGCCCCAGGGGTGGATGAGGTCCACCCAGAGTTCCTTAAGGCTCTGGATGCTGTAGGGCTGTCTTGGTTGACACGCCTCTGCAGCATCGCGTGGACATCGGGGACAGTTCCCCTTGACTGGCAGACTGGGGTGGTGGTCCTCCTCTTCAAAAAGGGGGAGCGGAGAGTGTGTTCCAACTACAGGCGGATCACACTCCTCAGCCTCCCCGGTAAGGTCTATTCAGGGGTGACTGAGAGGAGGGTCTGTCGGACAATCAAACCTCGGATTGGGGAGGAGCAGTGTGGTTTTCATCCCGGTCGTGGAACAGTGGACCAGCTCTACACTCTATTCAGGGTCTTTGAGGGGGCGTGGGAGTTTGTCCAACCAATCTACATGTGCTTTGTGGACTTGGAGAAGGCATTCGACCGTGTTCCCCGGGGACTCCTGTGGGGGGTACTCCGGGAGTATGGAGTGCCGGACTCGCTTGTACGAACTGTCCGGTCCCTGTACGACCGGTGTCAGAGCTTGGTCCGCATTGCCGGCAGTAAATCATAATCGTTCCCAGTGCGGGTTGGACTCCGCCAAGGCTGCCCTCTGTCACCGATTCTGTTCATAACCTTTATGGACAGATTTTTTAGGCACAGCCGAGATGTGGAGGGGATCCGGTTCGGTGGCCTCAGGATTGGGTCTCTGCTCTTTGCGGATGATGTGGTTCTTTTGGCTTCATCGGGCCGTGATCTTCAGCTCTCACTGGAGCGATTCACAGCCGAGTGTGAAGTCTCCATCAGGAGTTTTATCGTCTAGATGGTATTTTATCATCTAAGTGGTGTTTTATTGTCTAGATGGCGTTTTATTGTCTAGGTGGTGTTTTATCGTCTAGATGCCGTTTTATCGTCTAGGTGGTGTTTTATCGTCTAGGTGGCGTTTTATCGTCTAGATGCCGTTTTATCATCTAGATGGTGTTTTATCGTCTAGGTGCCATTTTATCGTCTAGGTGGTGTTTTATTGTCTAGGTGGTGTTTTATCGTCTAGATGCCGTTTTATCATCTAGATGGCGTTTTATCGTCTAGGTGCCGTTTTATCGTCTAGGTGGCATTTTATCATCTAGATGGCGTTTTAACATCCTTCTTTCCTTCTGCAGGACGGGTACATCGACTTTGTGGAGTACATTGCAGCCGTCAGTCTGCTACTGAAGGGAGAGATCAACCAGAAACTGAAGTGGTACTTTAAACTGTTTGACCAGGATGGAAACGGGAAGATCGACAAGGATGAGCTGGAGACCATCTTCACGGTAATTTACTGACTGCTGAGCCTCACACGGGTGGCTTCACCTGATATAAACAATACCATTTTAAGAGAGAAATTAAAACAAACACCAGTCGGAGCCCCATCAGGTATCTGGAGCTGATCAGTCAAAGCCTGATCAGGTATCTTGAGCTGGTCAGTCAGAACCCGATCAGGTATTTGTAGCTGGCCAGAATCGATGTTTTGCTCTGAAGTGCTGCATTTGCAAACAAAAAGCTTTGAGTAGGATTTAAACTAAACCTGCCCGGCTCGTTGGCCATGGAGACCTTAAATCCGCCTTAACGGCCCAGACTCTGGACATCAGGATACTTTTTAATCTGCGAGTCTGAGATTTTAAACCAACTTGTTCCTGCTAAGTTTCTTTATAAAGACTTGATCCTGTCATGAGCTCAGCTGAAGTTTTACCCCCTAAATCTCTTTTTTTTTATTTAAGGTCAGGAAGCTGAATGAGAGAATCTGGAAAAGTTGTCCAAACTTTCCAGGAATTGGGCCTTGAGCTGACCCCGGGAAAACTGTGCTGGATTATCTCTGAATTAAGACGTGTTAATCAGCTGATCTGGTTCCCTGTACTGGGTCACAGAAAGTAGCAGGACTCTGAAACGTAAATCATAAATTTAAAACATTCATTTCACCAGATTCATAAAGCTGTGCATGTCTGTTTCTCTCTACTAATGTCAGTATTCACACATGTTCAGGCTGGATATTTAATGTTTGCTGAGCATCAATGATACAGGGCATGTACAGAGTCAGAAGGGTCCAGGACTTCCGGGAATCCCCTCCATCCTACAAGAACATGCAGGACACCATCCATAAAATTAAGAAAATTAAATTGTAAAAATATGATATATACAGTAAATGTAATAATTATTCAGAAGTTAACAGGTTTTCCCACATAGACCAGATTCCACCCGCCTGTGCTGAAGTTTGCTGGATACGTAAAACCTGCTGGTCCTGATACAGATAGACCAGGTTCAGATGGACCAGGTTCAGGTGGATCAGGTTTAGATGGATCAGGTTTAGATGGACCAGGTTCAGATGGATCAGGATCAGATGGATCAGGTTTAGATGGACCAGGTTCAGATGGATCAGGATCAGATGGATCAGGTTTAGATGGACCAGGTTCAGATGGATCAGGATCAGATGGATCAGGTTTAGATGGACCAGGTTTAGATGGACCAGGTTCAGATGGATCAGGATCAGATGGATCAGGTTTAGATGGATCAGGTTTAGATGGACCAGGTTCAGATGGATCAGCTTCAGATGGACCAGGTTCAGGTGGATCAGGGTTTCTCTGAGTCATGGGTGCTGTGCAGATGTTGGATCAGCAGGTTTATCTTGTAGGAGCCTGAATGAGGGGAAGAGGATTAGTAACAGGTTCTGAATCCAGATCAGAGCAGCTTCTCTAAGCAGGTGGCTGACAGGCAGTAGGAAGGACTGATATGCAGGGGCGGGTCTAGAAAAGTTCTGATGAGGGGGCAGGCAGGACCAGGAAACGGGGGGCACAGATGCCTGGATTTTAGTAAATAATGAGCTGCTTTTTGGAACTTAAGAGGTCATCAGATGTTAAATTTAGAAGAACAGACACTACTTTCTGTAGTAAATCTAATATTATACGTTTATAAGTCTAAATAACTTTATAATTCATTCATCCATTATCTGTACCGCTTAGTCCAATCCAGGGTTGCAGGGAAGCTGGAGCCTGTCCCAGCAATTAGCAGGCGAGAGGCAGGTACACCTGGACAGGTAACCAGTCCATCTCAGGTCCAACACAGAGAGAAACAACCACTCACACACATTCCCGGGGAGAATTTAGACCAGTTAACCTGACATCATGTCTTTGGATGGTGGGAGGAAGCCGGAGAACCCAGAGAGAACCCACGCATACACAGGAAGAACTCTGTTCAAACCTCCCCCAGCCGAGGATCGAACCAACGACCTTCTTGCTGCGATGCCAGCCTCCACACCACTGTACAGACCCTAACTTTCCAGTTTGACGAAATCAAATGTCAACAAAAAAAAACAAACAAAAAAAAAACAACAACACTGTATATGAATAGACTGAAGGTGAGCAGCTAAAAGCCGATATCTGCCCCCGTCGTAGTAAAATTATAGAAAAGCAGTCTTTTAACATTTAAACGACTTCCAGACACTAAATAAATGTTTTGTGTCTATCATTTGGGTTTTTAGCATCAGACGCTGAATTTCTCCATCTATGGGAGATAAAGTATCTGAACTTGACACAGGAAGTGCTGCCATTAACTCAGTTGTCCCAAATGTCATCTTCCAGTTCCCAGTCTGCCCTGGTCTTTGCAAGGCTGTGTTTTTATAAGAGGTTTTACAGTAATGCATTCTTAAAACAAGACTTCTAGAGTTGACTGGTTCCTAACAGGTCATCTAAACTGGGAAGTGACGTTTCATAAGCTGGGATCATAATCATGAGGAAGGGGTGGAATTGTGTGATAAGCCATCAAAGTTCACAAAAATACAGTTTATGGGCATGTCTTTTAAAATGATGGCTGCCTGGTCTTTGCCAGAGAAGAGATTCTGACTCAGGTTAACACAACAGCAAGCGGTTCATACAGAACAGGAAACAGTGGGAGCATGAAGATGCTGAACACCAGGGGGCCCAACATGGAGCCTTGGGGAGTCTCTTTGTGGAAAATAGAAAATAGCCCATGGCTAAAATCTGACACATTTTCACAAAAGTGTTCATTAATGTGTACTGTCCCCATTTCAATAACTAATATAAATTCTAGTGTGTGTGTGTGTGTGTGTGTGCAGAAAAGGTATACAGATGGTTTTTGTGTGTAAAAATAATTTATTCATCAGTCTGCAGGACGTTAAAGAACCTGGAGGAACTATTTTACTCTAACAACTTAGATCAAAAACGTTTAGTATAATCTCCAACTGAAAAGTAAAAATGACATCACTCAAATCAGGTTACCGTGGGGACCATGCTGCCTTCGGTTGTTTTGATCCATCTTTGATCACCTTTGTTTTGTTGTTTGTCTCCCCCTGCAGGCCATCCAGGACATCACAAGGAACAGAGACATTGACCCCGAGGAGATCGTCGCGCTCATTTTCCAGAGGATTGACGTGAAGGGTGAAGGTAACAAGACAACACATCACGTCTGCTTGTTGCCATGGTGATGTGTTAAAGGTGACATATTATGCACTTTCCTCCCAGTCTGAAACAGACCTCTGATATCTCAGTGAAATCTCGGCGTCCTGCTTTGGTCAAATCAGCATTTAGTTTGAGTTTAGCGTGTTCTTTCACTAAGCTCTGTTTAAATGGGGGGGCAACCATCTGCTGGCTCCGCCCATCACTCTACTCAGTCTTCCTGGAGGCGGGCCTTGGCCGAGGTGATTGACACAGCTTAGCGCCTCTATGGTGAAACAGCTAATGTAACATAATGGAGGAAAAAACCAGGCAGGAATAGGAACTTCTGGACCGCCTCCACACACGGGAGGCGACGGCGCTCCTTCTTCATCATTTCCTGTGGAACATGTGTGATGTGGCGAATATTGCTGCCATCTTCCAGCCAAGTGACAGGCGATATTCGCGCATGTGAAATGTTGAGTTCGTTTACGTAGATATGCACACGGGGGCTTGCAACACGACACAAGAAAGTTGAAAAATGTTCAACTTTACAACCAATTAGCGAGGGTTTCATTGGCTGACCAATGAGAGCAGGCTAGACAGCGCAGTCTACAAACACCTCCAACATGGAGGAACAGATCATTCTAGCTGGGTCTGACTTTCCCAGACTTTACCGTACTTCACGCAGAGATTATGGAGATGTAAATAATGCTGCTTTGAAAATGTCAAACTTCCCTCCAATATCAGAATCCATCAGACCTCAACTACACATGGGCTACACACTCTCGTGTGATTTAGCGAGCCTCTGCAAGGTCTTAGCATATACATTCACCTGTAAAGTCTTTTGCAGCATATTATCGCTCACATTAGCAGCTCACGCTAAGACCAGGGCTCTCACTTTAGCAGCTCACGCTAAGACCGGGACTCTCACTTTAGCAGCTCACGCTAAGACCGGGGCTCTCACTTTAGCAGCTCACGCTAAGACCGGGGCTCTCACTTTAGCAGCTCACGCTAAGACCGGGGCTCTCACTTTAGCAGCTCACGCTAAGACCGGGACTCTCACTTTAGCAGCTCACGCTAAGACCGGGGCTCTCACTTTAGCAGCTCGCGCTAAGACCGGGACTCTCACTTTAGCAGCTCACGCTAAGACCGGGACTCTCACTTTAGCAGCTCACGCTAAGACCGGGACTCTCACTTTAGCAGCTCACGCTAAGACCGGGACTCTCACTTTAGCAGCTCACGCTAAGACCGGGACTCTCACTTTAGCAGCTCACGCTAAGACCGGGGCTCTCACTTTAGCAGCTCACGCTAAGACCGGGACTCTCACTTTAGCAGCTCACGCTAAGACCGGGGCTCTCACTTCAGCAGCTCACGCTAAGACCGGGGCTCTCACTTTAGCAGCTCACGCTAAGACCGGGACTCTCACTTTAGCAGCTCACGCTAAGACCGGGACTCTCACTTTAGCAGCTCACGCTAAGACCGGGGCTCTCACTTTAGCAGCTCACGCTAAGACCGGGACTCTCACTTTAGCAGCTCACGCTAAGACCGGGGCTCTCACTTTAGCAGCTCACGCTAAGACCGGGACTCTCACTTTAGCAGCTCACGCTAAGACCGGGGCTCTCACTTTAGCACAGGGGTGCCCAAGTCCGGTCCTCGAGAGCTACCATCCTGCAGCTTTTAGATGCAACCCTTCTCCAACACACCTGAATCAAATGACTGGCTCGTTACCAGGCCGCTGCAGAGCTGAATGACATGCAGATGACATCTGATTCAAGTGTGTTGGAGAAGGGTTGCATCTAAAAGTTGCAGGGTGGTAGATCTCGAGGACCGAACTTGGGCACCCCTGCTTTAGCAGCTCACGCTAAGACCGGGACTCTCACTTTAGCAGCTCACGCTAAGACCGGGGCTCTCACTTCAGCAGCTCACGCTAAGACCGGGGCTCTCACTTTAGCAGCTCACGCTAAGACCGGGGCTCTCACTTTAGCAGCTCAAGCTAAGACCGGGGCTCTCACTTCAGCAGCTCACGCTAAGACCGGAGCTCTCACTTTAGCAGCTCACTCTAAGACCGGGGCTCTCACTTTAGCAGCTCAAGCTAAGACCGGGGCTCTCACTTTAGCAGCTCAAGCTAAGACCGGGGCTCTCACTTTAGCAGCTCACGCTAAGACCGGGGCTCTCACTTTAGCAGCTCACGCTAAGACCGGGGCTCTCACTTTAGCAGCTCACGCTAAGACCGGGGCTCTCACTTTAGCAGCTCACGCTAAGACCGGGGCTCTCACTTTAGCAGCTCACGCTAAGACCGGACTCTCACTTTAGCAGCTCACGCTAAGACCGGGGCTCTCACTTTAGCAGCTCACGCTAAGACCGGGGCTCTCACTTCAGCAGCTCACGCTAAGACCGGGGCTCTCACTTTAGCAGCTCAAGCTAAGACTGGGGCTCTCACTTCAGCAGCTCACGCTAAGACCGGAGCTCTCACTTTAGCAGCTCACTCTAAGACCGGGGCTCTCACTTTAGCAGCTCACGCTAAGACCGGGGCTCTCACTTTAGCAGCTCACGCTAAGACCGGGGCTCTCACTTTAGCAGCTCAAGCTAAGACCGGGGCTCTCACTTTAGCAGCTCACGCTAAGACCGGGGCTCTCACTTTAGCAGCTCACGCTAAGACCGGGGCTCTCACTTTAGCAGCTCAAGCTAAGACCGGGGCTCTCACTTTAGCAGCTCACTCTAAGACCGGGGCTCTCACTTTAGCAGCTCACGCTAAGACCGGGGCTCTCACTTTAGCAGCTCACGCTAAGACCGGGGCTCTCACTTTAGCAGCTCAAGCTAAGACCGGGGCTCTCACTTTAGCAGCTCACGCTAAGACCGGGGCTCTCACTTTAGCAGCTCAAGCTAAGACCGGGGCTCTCACTTTAGCAGCTCACGCTAAGACCGGGGCTCTCACTTTAGCAGCTCACGCTAAGACCGGGGCTCTCACTTTAGCAGCTCACGCTAAGACCGGACTCTCACTTTAGCAGCTAATGCTAACGGGTTCCATCACTTCAACAACAGGAAGTGATGTCACCACGCACGTAGTTTAAAATAAATCCAATATGCTCACTTAAAATCACATTTCCTCTACAACAGGTTTCCACTTCGTCTTTTTACCAAAGCTAGTTATCTGGTTTCCATGACGACATGTCATAGCTGCTCTCTGTGTGCAAGGCAGCGGGCACAAACACACAGACACATGCACACACTCACAGGTTTCCATCAGGGGACAGAGTACACGCATCAGAAAACACGTCAAGCAGCTGGTAACACAGCATAGCACAGATAACTTTGTCTGTTCATTAGATAAATCAACAAAGTCCAGATGCAGCAGAGGAAGTAATTATCTAATCAATAGATGAAGGTATCTGGGTGAATAATGTCGTGTTATCAGCCGGCTGGCTGCTGATAACTTCAGAGTGGGTAAGCAGCCGAGTGCAAAGCAAACACAGGTCAGGCGATAAAGGCCCTTCCTGCCTAAACCGGGTCTAAGGAAGAAACCAGGAGAAGTAGCGATATGTCGTCTGGCTCAGCAGTTTCTATTTCTAACCTTGTTTTGATTCCACTGCTGAAATACGAAGCGAAGCAGAACTTCTCCAAGCCGTTGTGTCGAAGGCCTTATCACAGCCTAGAAATGGATGAAACTTCCATCAGAGTTAGGCCTGTCGCAATAAGCAATAAGTCAAGTAATTGCACGGGATGAAAAAATGAGCACGAAAAGTTTGCCGACTGCAATCTTTTTTTTTCTATCTTACTTTACCGTAGACTGTGTATGACAGCAGGTTTCATATGGAGCATCCCAACTGAACGCTCTGAGGGATCTCTGTCGTGTCAGACGTGACAGCAGCATGTTGCAGCACCGTGGTGAAGCACTAACCTGTACGAACCGGTACGCCACATTTGACTACAGGGCTGTAATGAGAGGAGATATTTCAGCTTCATAAACAGCAATGATGCACAGTTTGTTTTTCCCTAGTTTTTTTAAATACAATGGTACCAACTACCGGGTTTCCCTGTCTGAACCTCGTGTTTCATACTTTTTTAAATATCTCTTTGAAGGTAATTTTGTTTCCAGAACAGAGACTTTATTTTCTATCATACTTACTGTTTTTGGTTGTTTGGTTTTCATTCGTCGTTAATGAGACGGAGAGTCTATTTAATGTTTTGTTTTGTAATTTAACATTTCTTCCAGCTTCAGTGTAAAATGTTCTTTAGAAATTAAAGTTTATTGATCTTTGAAGTATACTTGCATTATTATGGCATTGTCATTATATTAGTTGAAAATGGTTTCAAAATGACAACATTATCGCTTTGTGTAATATTACTGCTTATCCGCTTTCAGAGGAAATTTATCGCACAGCAGAATTTGTTATCGTGACAGGCCTAACCACTGCAAAAATGTTGGAACAGAAATGTGAATTATTCGCTCTTAAACATTGTGACGTCCCTTCTACCTGTAATATACCTGTAACAGACACTATTACGTGGCCAGGTATCGTCATCTCTAAAGACAGCTTGAGTTTTAATCTGATTATTCACAAAACCCAGTAAGAATTTAACCAATGGCTACGAGAGATTAGTCACAGAGTTCTGCAAACCAAAGCTGAGGGACCATGCCGTCTTACAGACGCTGCTCTATTAATAAAAACAAAATGTTATTCAACTTCATACGGAGGAACAAAAACCACTACACTAACAAATCAGCTTTTATGATGAGGACAGCTTTAACCTTTTAGACTTTTACACTTGAAATAATACTTTTAAAATAAACTGTCTTCACCTGGAACTTCATACCTTTTTCTAAATTAGGACGCATGAATTTCCTTCAACTGTGTAACTATAATGTTGAAAAATCCCCTAAAACTTTCCCACTTTCATAACCAGAAGCTTCTCTCCTGGTCGCTGATCTACAAACACACAGATTCTACACATAAAGACATCACATGCTGCTTTACTGATGCACTCATCAGCTGTTTGACGTTAATCACGTATCAAGAACAAAACATGGCACAAATCCCTGACGATGAATTACATACAGTAGTTAAAATGCAGTCCCAGATGGAATAATGTTTTTTACAGGTACAACCGGACAGAATCCAACATTATTACGTATCGATCCAGTCAAACCTGAAACAGCCAACGTGTTTCTCCTGAGTGTAAAAGGCAACAGTCATCGTCATATTCGCTCCTTATTTCTACAGGACGTCGTATCCGTGCGGCATCTCACTGGAACGGCCTGACTGGGAAAAGACGGCTAGATGCGTGATAAATAATAAAGCAAAAGAAGCAACTTTTACCATCCAAAGTTTTTCTGCATGGATTCACAAAGGAAAGAGAAATGGCTGTCTGAGGTCCTTCCAGCTTGATTTCTACTTGTACTGAAACTCTTTTTCCTTTGCTGTGAACATGTTTAGTTTGGCTTCACTAACTTTCCATCTGAGAAAAAAACATTTTTATATCATTAATTTTATTATATATTCAGCCAACAGGCATGGCCACCAATGTTCACTAAAACCTCTCTTCTCAGTCTTAGATAACGAAGTCAACAACATATTAAACTATCGACATCCAGCTGATATGAATCCATGAAGACTTGAGATTTATGTTCTTTTTCATGTTTTTGTGTAAGAGGATATTGTGAAAGGAGGAGAGGATGTCATGGGAAAGGTACAAATTGATGAAAAGACAACCTAAAAAAACGAATTACAGGCCGTGCAGAATTATTAGGCAAGTTGTATTTTTGAGGATTCATTTTATTATAGAACAACAACTATGTTCGCAATGAACACAAAAGACTCATAAATATCAAAGCTGAATATGTTTGGAAGTTGGAGTGGGGCTTTTTTAGTTTTAGTATCTTAGGAGGATATCTGTGTGTGCAGGTGACTATTACTGTGCATAATTATTAGGCAACTTAACAAAAACCAAATATATACCCATTTCACTTATTTATTTTCACCAGGGAAAACAATATAACAACTCAAAATTTACAAATATACATTTCTGGCATTCAAAAACAAAACAAAAACAAATCAGTGACCAATATAACCACCTTTCTTTGCGAGGACACTCAAAAGCCTGCCATCCATAGATTCTGTCAGTGTCTTGATCTGTTCACGATCAACATTGCGTGCAGCAGCAACCACAGCCTCCCAGACCCTGTTCAGAGAGGTGTACTGTTTTCCCTCCCTGTAGATCTCACATTTGATGAGGGACCACAGGTTCTCTATGAGGTTAAGATCAGGTGAACAAGGAGGCCATGTCATTATTTTTCCTTCTTTTAGACCTTTTCTGGCCAGCCACGCAGTGGAGTACTTGGATGCGTGTGATGGAGCATTGTCCTGCATGAAAATCATGTTTTTCTTGAACAATGCTGACTTCTTCCTGTACCACTGCTTGAAGAAGGTGTCTTCCAGAAACTGGCAGTAGGACTGGGAGTTGAGCTTGACTCCATCCTCAACCCGAAAACGTCCCACTAGCTCATCTTTGATGATACCAGCCCATACCAGTATCCCACCTCCACCTTGCTGGCGTCTGAGTCGGAGTGGAGCTCTCTGCCCTGTACTGATCCAGCCACGGGCCCATCCATCTGGCCCATCAAGACTCACTCTCATTTCATCAGTCCATAAAACCTTAGAAAAATCAGTCTTATGATATTTCTTGGCCCAGTCTTGACGTTTTATCTTGTGTGTCTTGTTCAGTGGTGGTCGTTTTTCAGCCTCCCTTACCTTGTCCATGTCCCTGAGTATTGCACACCTTGTGCTTCTTGGCACTCCAGTGATGTTGCAGCTCTGAAATATGGCAAAACTGGTGGCCAATGGCATCTTGGCAGCTTCACGCTTGATTTTCCTCAGTTCATGGGCAATTATTTTGTGCCTTGTTTTTTCAACACGCTTCTTGCGACCCTGTTGACTATTTTGAATGAAACGCTTGATTGTTCGATGATCACGCCTCAAAAGCTTGGCAATTTTAAGAGTGCTGCATCCCTCTGCAAGACATCTCACTATTTTTGACTTTTCAGAGTCCGTCAAACCTCTCTTCTGACCCATTTTGTCAAAGGAATGGACGTTGCCTAATAATTATGCACATCTGATATAGGGTGTTGATGTCATTAGACCACACCCCTTCTCATTACAGAGATGCACATCACCTGATATGCTTAATTGGTAGTAGGCTTTCAAGCCTGTACCGGTTGGAGTAGAACAACATGCATAAAGAGGATGATGTGGTCAAAATACTCATTTGCCTAATAATTCTGCACACAGTGTATACAAATAAAATAAAATCTTTCTCCATTTTCTTTGTTTTTGAGTTCAGTTTTATTAAGTGAAGTTTGTTTTTTAATAAAGTGTCTGCAACATGTTACAGCACTTTTAACTTTGTAAAGTTAAACTCATCGATACACGTATCTGAGGGTAGTCCAGGACAGGATCCACCAGCAGCAGCTTCCTGCCTGGTCCTGGAGCAGGTCTGGCTGCAGCTGGAAGCTGCTGCTGGTGGGCCGAGTCTCTCCTGAGAACTTTTTACCAGGGAGGGGTCAGAATTTCAAAGTCAGAAACACCCTGATTGTGTTCCAGCGTTGTTTCTGGTCTGTTGAAAACTTGGAACAAGAGACACTTCCTAGCACCTAGAAAAAGGATTTTTGCACCATATGTACCCTTTAAGTGTCTGAGCCCGTCTGCCCTCTGATCCTTCAGGTGAGTTGACGCTGGAGGAGTTCATCGATGGAGCCAAAGAGCACCCGGACATCATGGACATGCTGAAAAACCTGATGGACCTGACGCCGGTTCTGGAGATCATTGTAGAGGGTCGACAGCAGGCTGTCAAAGACGGGCCGGAACCCACAAACAGCAACAGCATATAACCTTGGTTCAGCAAACATCAGACTCTTCGTGGGCTGTGATTGGCTGCTCACTGGCTCCGCCCCCTCCATGTCAGCCACCTTCAGGTTTACGTTCATGTTCAAACCTAAAAAGCTTTATTCAGGTTTCGCTGATTTCTCCACAATCACTTTAATGATTTGGACCAAAAAAACTTTCATTTAAATTTTTAACTCATCATCCAAACTAGTTTCCACATATTATTATTATTATTATTATTATTATTATTATTATATTATTTTAAAAAATAATTATTTTTATTAGATTTTTAATTATTTGTTAGTTCCAGACTTCATTCAAAAATCATCCTTTTTAAGCTCAAACTGGAAACAGATCTAGAACTGTTTACATATTGTAAAATTTAAACTTGATTTTAAATTAATTAAACCTTTTTGTAAAGTTCAGATCCACCAAACTGATTCAAACAAGTCAGAACTTCAATTCTTCATTCTGAAATAATAAAAATCAGATTCACGTCAGACTTGAACCACTAAAAAAAAAGAAAAAAAATTCTGAATTGATCAGTTTGGGTCCAGATGAAGTAAAACTAAATGTTTTCTATCCCAGACCAAGTTTCAAATCTTCGGTCTGGGTTTCAGCTGCAGACGTGTGGATCTGAGGGAGGGTTTAGGTTATCCTGAGAAGCAGCAGAATGTGCAGATTAATTCATCTGCAGAAATCTGAGAAACCATTTGGTTTGTGAGAGAAGCCTCACGTTCTGCAGGGCGTCCAGGTTTTCTACAAAAAGCCAAGTTTCCTGTCAAATGATTAAATGAATGATCTTCCATTTTGGAAGCATGTTCAGAGAAATGAGCCCTGCTGACGTGTCAGCAGCCACAGGTGAAGGACCGTCTCTGAGAGCAGTGCATGCTGGGAGTTGATCCTCTTAAAGCAGTGAAAACTTCAGCAGCCTGAACGGTTCCTGGCCGATGCTGCAGCTGGCGGCCAGAACAGCGATGTGGTCGGAACATGTCGGCAGCCGATGCCTTCCAAGTCAGAGCTAAGTGATGCCTTCAAGGACCAAACAATGCTGAAGAGCCTGGCAGGCGGCCAGTCTGAAGAGACACCCAGGCTGACCCCAGCTATCTGAGGAAAGACCATAATCTCACTGACCGAGCAGAAGCTTTAAGAGCTTTAAATCATGTCCCATCAAAGGCTTCCATCAACTCTGGCGAAGCAGTGACAAAAACTCTCCATTCTGAGGTTTTAGTGGGCGTCTGACCTCAAACCGGGTCAGATGTTTAAAAAGAAAATAATTCCTGTGGGTTTAGACTTCCATGTTCAGTTTTAATGAGGAACAAAAGGCTCAGTTCAAGCATCTAAAAGTTAATGAGATGAAATCTGACTCTGGATCAGTTCAGATTCTGGAAAAATGTCTAAAAATGTTTCATCATATGGTTTTAATTCAACATTTTACAGCCAGATTGTTTTGTGTTAAGTGACTTTTACCTGATTGACCTTCAGTTTTTAAGCCTTTCTGACTTCATACTACGACGTTCAAACCAGAGACAGGAACAGTGATGATCCATCATGAACCCTGTCCTGAAAGCTAAAACCTGAGTTATCTATCAGATCTGACAACCATGATACCCGTTCTTATCAAGTGAAATCCTTTCCTGTTCGTTCATTTCAACCAATCGTGTGGTGTTGCCTTATCAATAAAGTTTTTAAACAAACTTTGGGTCGTTTATATGAAAGGTAAAACAACATGCAGGTGTTCCACAAGGCTCTGATTTGAGACTTTTGCTTCTTTTTAACTGCGTATGCTTCCACAGAGACGTTCATTCAGTATCAGTTTCTATGCAGATGAAACTGCGTTATATTTCCATGGTCCATGAAACCTACAGATAATCTGGTTGTTAACTTTGCTGCCTTCAAATGCTGCTGCGAACAACAACTCGCAGCTTATGAAGCGAGAAAAAAAAATTTTCTTTTAAAACTGCAGAAAGAAAGAAAGAAAGAAAAAGACCCAAAACTTCATCTAAAGCCCAGTTTCCCAAAACAGGTCCAGCTCGGGATGGGACGGTTTGGTAAACCCTGATCTGGGTTAGCCGATTGGGTTTCCATAGCAACCATACCCTTACCAGGTAGGTTGGCGTATCAGCCGGATAGCTATAGATGCGTCAGCCATGTAATAACATGATGTCATAGCAGGCATAGCTGAATCAGACCAGCTCTCCAACACTAGTTACCATGGTAACTCAGTTATACAGTTATCATGGTCCAAATCAGACCAGTTCACCAGCTCTAGTTAATATGGTCACTAAGCTGGGACTCATAAATGGTTGTGTTGAATTACCTTTAGGTATTTTAAGACTTCTGACTGTTCAGAACAGTCAGCTACAGCAGCTCCTCATCAGAGACTCCAGAAAACAACAAGGAGCCAGTCAAAGCTTCTTCAGGGACCAAAGATAGACCAGCAGGTTTATTAAGCTGGTTCAACATATTTGAAAAAGGTTCAGTAAAACAAACACAAAGAGGGGAAACTCATTTTTACTTTATTTGAAAATACAAAAGAAAAAACACATGAGCATTTTTCAGCAGTTTGGTCCACAAAAAACACCATCAGTTCCTCAAAGATGGACGTGTGTGATTCAGTTGCAGCATCAACGACTGTCAGATCATTTTCATGGGTTCGTGGTTTTTTGGATCCACCAGTGGAAATTTATTTCTGTGATGTCTTCCCGGATCAAAGGAAGAAGTTCAGCTTTTCAGTTTGGCGCAGCGAGCCAAAGAGGAGGACGGATGCAGATCAGTTTCCATTTGAACTCCGCCTCCGTTCCCGGTGTGTGGGTGTGTGAAAGGATCTAACCTGTGTGGCGCCGTCTCACGACTGTTTGGGTTTGTGGTCCGCTCGCAGTAGGCTGGCGTACAGACGCAGGAAGGAGTAGCAGATGCCCAGCGAGCAGTACACCGAGGTCGCCAGCAGGGGGAGGAAGGGAAGCTTCTGCTGCCATGGCAACAGAGGGAAGACAACCTCACAGGCAATCGCCATGGCAACCAGGCCTAGCAAATAGATGACCTCTAGTGGATGGAGCAGCGATCCCTGACCACTGAAGAAAGAGTAATCTGATTACTTACTAAAATCTGAAATCATTTTAACGTTTAATCCACAAACCAATCACTGATCAGTTTCAGTCATTAACATTGATCAATAGCCGTTGAACCGTTGAATAAACTGCTGATCAAACTAAACCAGGAAAAAACAGATAATCTAGATCTGGATCTAGATCCGGATCCTGATCTGGTTCTGGATTTTGATCTGGATCAGAACCTAGATCAGGTTCTGAAGGAGAACTTGGATTCTGAACTTGAAAATAGATCGGGTTCTGGATCTGGATTAGGATCTGGACCTGGATCAGGATCATGATCATGTTTTACATCCAGTTCTGGATTAGAATTTGGATCTGGATGTGCATCTTGGTCAGAATATGGTTTTGGATCAGGTTCAGCATCAGAATCTGGTTCAGGATCAAGATCGGGATCAGGATCTGGATTGATGGGTGGGTTTACCTGTGCAGCTTCTTGAGAGCAGAGAAGGAGAAGATGGTGAAGATCAGCATCAGGCAGACTTTGATGGGCAGCTCTGAAACATGTTGCCATGGTAACGAGTCAGACCAGAGATTTTACATCAAATGAAACAAAAGGTCTGGATCAGGTTTACCTGGGGGGGTGAAGATCAGCGGGAACAGGGAATAATGTCCCGCGGTGGTCAGAATGAGGAAGATCCCAGCATCCTCTCTGCTCTCCACCGCCAGGATGCTGCAGGAGAACAGACGACAGGTTTCACTTCCTCCCCTGGAGACCCCCCACCGCGAGTAACACGGCTCACCTCGGAGGGAGGACGGCCATCGGGATGGAGACCCCCCCACCGCGAGTAACACGGCTCACCTCGGAGGGAGGTCGGCCATCGGGATGGAGACCCCCCCACCGCGAGGAACACGGCTCACCTCAGAGGGAGGACGGCCATCAGAATGGCCTTCTCATGGACGTGCCAGCCGAACATGAATGATCCAAGAGCGCAGAGCAGCAGGCAGCGTAGGAAGCCTCGAGGTCCACGAGGACACCACCATATAGACGCCACCGCTGGCTGGGGGGGGTTCAGACACGATTATTCAGGAAGGTAAAAAATAAACTGAACAACTGAAAACCAACCAGAGTTCAGGACAGGTGATCATGCAGAGTGTTAGGTGAAGGACATGAGAAGTCGGTCCAATAAAACTTTTTCATGTTTTCAAACTATCAGAACCTCCAGAACCGGATTAAACCCAATGTCCGGCCACAAAGGCAGCAGGTTTAAGAGGGAGCCCACCCCTCTCCAGTCCCTCCTGAGGGGATTCTAAGGTGTTCAGGTCCAGTTTTATTATCAATCCATCACATAGGGAGGACATCCAGGGAGCTGTGGCTGTTGTGGAGGTGCTGCCAGGTAAACACGCACACTGTAAATAACAATAAACACAACACAGCTTGGCAGGAAAAGCAGCTAAAGAGTTTAAAAGAAGGACGGAGCTATAATCCCTCCAGCTGGTCCTGAGTGTGACCCGGGGTCTCCTCCCAGCAGGACGGGTCCAGAAAACCTGCAAGAGGAGGTGACCAGCATGTCCAGGAGCTGGAGGAGGAAGGAACCAACAGAACCAGCAGAATTTCCTCCTCTGGATGTTGTAAAGTTCTCCTGGGAAGCTCTTTGGTTCCGGAGAGACTGAGGAGACTCGAACACTCCCAGCCATTCCAACATCATTCCCATCATTATTCCCTGGATCATTCCAGCATCATTCTCAAATTTAATGGATCCAGCAGTCTATGAAGTTCTGCATAATTTTTTTTATCAAGTAAAGCACTTTGTGTTGCCTTCAGCACAAAAAGTATTTTATAAATTTGATTTGAATTGATAATTAATCATTAATCTGAGTCAGGAATGTTGGAACAGGAAAACATGGAAAACTTGCAGGACCGCGTCCCTCGTAGGACCGAATGGAGTAGATCTTTACTACGCTTTATGATAAGTCGGGCAAACGGTGGAAGGATATCACCCCCACTGTGACAGGTTGTGTGACCAAAGACATCAAAACAGATTATTTCTGGCAATATCGCCACCCCTAGTTCCACCTTCACTGAGGGTGGAGACTAGGGGTGGCTCTCCATCCAGGCCTGGTGGACCAGAAGGCAGAACTGGGAAAGTTCTGGATCCAAAGAAAAGAGAAGGATGCTGGACTGACTGGCTCAGATGAATGTCTGATCGGCTCAGACTGGTTCTGTCTCAGGTTTATAATGTCACAGGAAGTGGTCCTGAAGGAAACATGGCCGACAGGCAGCTGGTTGGACTCACCAGGATGGAGATCAGGGTGCAGATGAGTGTGATGGAGGGAGAGATGGAGGGGAGGACAGAGTGCTGGAACTCCTGGACCAACCCGCCTGTCATGGAGGCTCGGGGAAGCTCCGTCTCCTCCAGCAGCTTCAGACGAACACCTGAAGAAGAAATAAACCAAGTCATGTTCTGTTTTTTTCTGGTCTTTATCATCGTCATCATCAGACGGAGGGGGCGGAGCCTCACCGAGCATTGCCAACATCTTATCCAGCGTGTTGTAGAGGGCCCAGATGTTCGGGGCCCAGTAGGCGTGGCAGAGGCCCCTCTTGAAGGGGAAGAGCCGGGACAGGACCTGGGGCAGCTGACCCTGGAAGACAGAACACAATGAAGAGGGTCAGACTGGGTCAGACTGGGTCAGACTGGGTCAGAGGCTGAACAGGAATCAAACCTTAGACTGCTCTCACCATGACGATGAACGGCCCGAAGGACAAAACGCAGACCGATGTCACAATGCCGCCCAGAACCAGCAGACGGAGCGGGCTGAAACTCCTCCAGCGGACCGAACCGTCTGCAGAAACAGAACACGGTAAACACACACGGAACACGGTAAACACACACGAAACACGGTAAACACACACGAAACACGGTACACACACACGGAACACGGTAAACACACACGGAACACGGTAAACACACACGAAACACGGTAAACACACACGAAACACGGTACACACACAATGAACACGGTACACGCACACGGAACACGGTAAACGCACACGGAACACGGTAAACACACAATGAACACGGTAAACACACGGAACACGGTAAACACACACGGAACACGGTAAACACACACGGAACACGGTAAACGCACACGGAACACGGTAAACAAACACTGAACACGGTAAACACACACGGAACACGGTAAACACACACGGAACACGCAGTGACAAGCAGGTGCATGTTACTCAGGAAATGTAGAGTATGATTAGGTGCAAACAATTATCCACAATGTGTCATTTAATCTATTTTCCTCATGTAACGTTTTTATCTATTTTATCTTTCTGTCCTTCATAAAGGACAAACCTGTCTGGCCATAAAAGGACCTGGCAGCAAGAAAAATTAAATATAAGAACATTTTGCAGGCTGGTAAGTGACTCCAAAGTAGATAACCGTGAACAAATGAGGTGAATAGATGAGGTGTCTGCTGACATGTTCAATGTCTGTATGATTGTAGCAGTTAAACAGTTGTAGCAGTTGTGGCCATGACTTGTGGAGTCCCCCAGGGGTCAGTCCTTGGACCTCTTCTGTTCAACTGGTATATGCTCCCTTTGGGTCAAATATTACAGAACTATAGCATTAGTTATCAAAGTTATGCAGATGATACACAACTTTATGTGTCTCTGTCACCAGATGACTGCAGTCCAATAGACTTAATGTGTCAGTGTCTGGAGCAAATAAACACCTGGATGAAGGAGAATTTTCTACAATTAAATGAAGACAAAACTGAGATTATTCTGTTTGGTAGCAAAGAGAAGAGGGTCAGCATTGGCAAACACCTGGAGACTCGGGCTTTTAAAATCACCAACCAAGTTGGTAACCTTGGAGTGTTGATAGACTCAGACCTGACTTTCAGCTGCCACATCAAAGCTGTCACTAAGAAGCTTTTTACCAGCTCAGAAACATCAACAGAATTAAAAGTTTAGTCTCCCAGAAAGACCAAGAGAAACTCATCCATGCATTCATTTCCAGTAGGCTGGATTACTGTAATGGTCTTTTAACAGGACTTCCTAAAAAGAGCATTAAACATCTGCAGCTCATCCAGAACGCTGCTGCTAGAGTTTTAACCAGAGGGGTATTGCACGAAACCAAGATAAGCGATTAAGCCGGGATATGTTGGTTATCCTGGCTGAATTTAGCCCTAAGTCGGTTGCATGAAAGCAGCTCAAACTAAACCCGGCCAAGTTACTGTGGTGATTTATCCGCTGCAGCTAGCCTGCTCCAGACCAGGCTAACTGCTCAGGCTAAGATTAATCCTAGCGAGTCACCTGCATGTCCAACGTCAATTCTATGAGGAATTAATGTGTTTTACAGCATGTCCATGGTCTTCCTAAGTATGGCGCGTCATTTTAATCATCCAGTATTAAAATATTACATATACAGTCACTGTACATTTTATCGAAATCTGTTCGTAATCGCAACAGCCTTTTTATATGGATTCGAGTTGTAGTATTATTATTCTATTCTATTCTACAGTCATTTAGCAGACGCTTTTATCCAAAGCGACTTACATTTGAGAGTAAGAACAACACAAGCATGAATTCAAACAAGATGGGACGTCATCATTAAGTGTTAGTCAGACCGCTTTTGAGTCCAGTTAGACCCAGGTGCTGTCGTGTAGTGCTAGTGCAGTGCATATAATTATTATTTTTTATTTTTTTTTTTTTAGTCATTTTGTTTAAATACAGGATCACGATTTCATCACACAATATCAACTTGGTCATAAGTGCATGATTTCATCAGGCCAAGTGTTATATTGCTATGCTAATGAAGACTGCTCGTCAAATTGCTGTCAGAGGTTTTATAAATATGTGTTTTATTGCATTAATTGAGATTACAAAACACAGCGGATGAGGTTACAAAGGTGTATTCAAAGAAATCCGTGACGAAGACAATGTAGAATATTCAGGTCCAACTCCCCTTCACCTGTTCCCTCTTCATAATGGCTTTCCCTTTTTCGGAGGATGTGCTGGACGAGGAAGCCCGCATCCTCAGAAGAGCATTCAGACGTGAACGAGTCTTCAGGGACAGCTCACATCCCCTGGCCTTTGGAGATGACTATGTCATTGAGAGATACAGATTTTCGGTTACTGGATTTCCAGCAGTTTTCTGAGTGTCCGGCGTTTAATCTCAAGATCCAGCTCCATTCCTTGGAGCTTGCTCTTTTTGAGTCAGCTTTTAACATCTGCCAGCTCTCTCTCTCTCTCCAGGTGCCCTGAATAAAGCGTTCTGACAGTTTGTGAGGTCTGTAAAGGAAATGTCAGTTAGCACAGCAGGATTTGTGCATAACGTAGATTTACTTTAGCCAATACTCACAATGTTACCAGGCTGCTTAGGAGACTGTGCAGCATCCGGGTCCTGCTACACATTTTCTATTAGCACCACATCACTGACTTCATATCCTTCATGGAATAAATAAGCAGGCCAATCCCATAAAACTGACATGCCTCAAGCCTTCTGGACTCCACTGACACAGTCTCCTCATCTGCAGATGTGCATTCTGCAGCTGCAGATGTGCCTTCCCCCTGCCGTATACATGCAGCGAGAGGACTCGGATTAAGATTTCACAGAACATACCAAGCCTGTGATTTGGAGACACTGTACTAACCGGATCATCTTCTGGTGGCTCCAAAAGTGTAATTGTGTTCCCAGACACTGCAAGGTTATCCAAAGTCAGACACTATATTATATTTGATTGTGTTCCATGTGCAGTAGAATTGCAGTACTTTGTGTACCTTGTATGAAGCGGACAGTTTCTGTGGCTGGGACAGAGTCAGTTATTGTCCCTCCCTGGATCCCCTCCATCACTGGCCTCCCTTTATTTAAATGGAGGCCAGTTCCTCTGCTGGAGTCACATCCTGGCTTGGTGGGCCGCCCCCTGTGCCAGTTCTATAGGCCTTTTTTTAACTGCTACAATCATACAGACATTGAACATGTCAGCAGACACCTCATCTATTCACCTCATTTGTTCACGGTTATCTACTTTGGAGTCACTTACCAGCCTGCAAAATGTTCTTATATTTAATTTTTCTTGCTGCCAGGTCCTTTTATGGCCAGACAGGTTTGTCCTTTATGAAGGACAGAAAGATAAAATAGATAAAAACGTTACATGAGGAAAATAGATTAAATGACACATTGTGGATAATTGTTTGCACCTAATCATACTCTACATTTCCTGAGTAACATGCACCTGCTTGTCACTCTTAAAGTATACAACAGTTAGTGGATTTGAAAAGTAATCCTTTAATTGTAGCCTAATTATGACAGTTCCAGTGGAGCACTGTTTATTAATTGTACAGTTTTTGACTACTTACGCATTGAGCCGGTCGGCTATTGTCTGCCAGGCTCTCTCGCGTTCTTTACTTATGGCATTGGTTTTGCCTTTTTTCCTTATAATATCCTTAACTTCGTCAGAGAACTCCGTCAGGGGCTGTTGTTCAGCGGCTGTGACGTAGGACGCGCGACTTTTATCCATTTCCCCATCGGTGATTCTGTGAGCGATCGCGAGGTCTGCTTCAGTATGCCGTGCACACGCACTTATCCCAACTATCTTCACCTGGCTTAACCTAGCCGCACCTTCTCATCCTGGCTCAGCAAACGTGCAACCAATTAAGCCAGGATAGGCCGCGCAAGCTAGGTCAAGCTGGGCTTGCTTAATTATCCTGGATTTCTTTATTCTGGTTTCGTGCAATACCCCTCGGGACTAAGAGATCTGAACACATCACACCAGTTTTGAAATCTTTACACTGGCTTCCAGTCAGTCACAGAATAGATTTTAAAACCCTTCTGCTTGTTTACAAATCCCAGAATGGTTTAGGCCCAGAATACATCTGTGATATGTTCAGAGAATATAAACCTAGCAGAGCTCTTAGGTCCAAAGACTCTGGTCAACTAGTCCAGACCAGAGTCCAGACTAAACATGGAGAAGCAGCATTTAGCTGTTATGCTGCAAACAAGTGGAACAAACTGCCAGTGGAGATTAAACTTTCACCAAATGTAGACATTTTTAAATCCAGGTTAAAAACATTTCTTTTCTCATGTGCCTATGCATGAAATCTGCACGGTAACTTTTTTTTAACTTATCTTGCTTTTAATCATTTTAATGTAATTTATTATTTTATTGTGATTATGTGTTGATGCCTTTTACTATTCTAAATATCTGTAATATCTTTGTTTTATGTAAAGCACTTTGAATTGTCCTGTACATGAAATGTGCTGTACAAATAAACTGCCTTGCCTTGCCTTAAAAAAAGGCCTATAGAACTGGCACAGGGGGCGGCCCACCAAGCCAGGATGTGACTCCAGCAGAGGAACTGGCCTCCATTTAAATAAAGGGAGGCCAGTGATGGAGGGGATCCAGGGAGGGACAATAACTGACTCTGTCCCAGCCACAGAAACTGTCCGCTTCATACAAGGTACACAAAGTACTGCAATTCTACTGCACAAGGAACACAATCAAATATAATATAGTGTCTGACTTTGGATAACCTTGCAGTGTCTGGGAACACAATTACACTTTTGGAGCCACCAGAAGATGATCCGGTTAGTACAGTGTCTCCAAATCACAGGCTTGGTATGTTCTGTGAAATCTTAATCCGAGTCCTCTCGCTGCATGTATACGGCAGGGGGAAGGCACATCTGCAGCTGCAGAATGCACGTCTGCAGATGAGGAGACTGTGTCAGTGGAGTCCAGTTTTATGGGATTGGCCTGCTTATTTATTCCATGAAGGATATGAAGTCAGTGATGTGGTGCTAATAGAAAATGTGTAGCAGGACCCGGATGCTGCACAGTCTCCTAAGCGGCCTGGTAACATTGTGAGTATTGGCTAAAGTAAATCTACGTTATGCACAAATCCTGCTGTGCTAACTGACATTTCCTTTACAGACTTCATAAACTGTCAGAACACTTTATTCAGGGCACCTGGAGAGAGCGATAGAGCTGGCAGATGTTAAAAGCTGACTCAAAAAGAGCAAGCTCCAAGGAATGGAGCTGGATCTAGAGATTAAACGCCGGACACTCTGAAAACTGGACCTGGAAATCCAGTAACCGAAAATCTGTATCTCTCAATGACATAGTCATCTCCAAAGGCCAGGGGATGTGAGCTGTCCCTGAAGACTCGTTCACGTCTGAATGCTCTTCTGAGGATGCGGGCTTCCTCGTCCAGCACATCCTCCGAAAAAGGGAAAGCCATTATGAAGAGGGAACAGGTGAAGGGGAGTTGGACCTGAATATTCTACATTGCCCTCGTCACGGATTTCTTTGAATACACCTTTGTAACCTCATCCGCTGTGTTTTGTAATCTCAATTAATGCAATAAACCACATATTTATAAAACCTCTGACAGCAATTTGACGAGCAGTCTTCATTAGCATAGCAATATAACACTTGGCCTGAGTAATAATACTGCAACTCGAATCCATATAAAAAGGCTGTTGCGATTACGAACACATTTGGATTAAATGTACAGTGACTGTAAATGTAATATTTTAATACTGGATGATTAAGAGGACGCGCCATACTTAGGAAGACCATGGACATGCTGTAAAACACATTAATTCCTCACAGAATTGACGTTGGACATGCAGGTGACTCGCTAGGATTAATCTTAGCCTGAGCAGTTAGCCTGGTCTGGAGCAGGCTAGCTGCAGCGGATAAATCACCACAGTAACTTGGCCGGGATTAGTTTGAGCTGCTTTCATGCAACCGACTTAGGGCTAAATTCAGCCAGGATAACCAACATATCCCGGCTTAATCCCTTATCTTGGTTTCGTGCAATACCCCTGTGTGTGACCGTTGCCATGGAGACTGTACCTGTGTTGTCCTGTGTGAAGCAGTAACTCCTCAGCAGGTAGACGCCGTAAGCCGGGGCCACGTACAGGTAGATGTGCTTCAGGTTGAACAGGATGGAGAACAGCAGCGCCCCCTGTAGGTGATGAGACTGGAACACAACAAACACAAACATAAACCCAACCAAGCAAAATAAAAACAGGAAACACCAAACATGACAAACAAAAAAAAGAAAACTATGTTGGAAAGATGATTCAGATCCAACTGGTCCGTGGGCATGTGGTTCAGGAACAGGAAGTGGGATGAGCGTGTGGCTGAGGTGCATTCAGGAACAGGAAGTGGGATCAGCGTGTGGCTGAGGTGCGTTGAGGAACAGGAAGTGTGATCAGCGTGTGGCTGAGGTGCGTTCAGGAACAGGAAGTGGGATGAGCGTGTGGCTGAGGCGCGTTCAGGAACAGGAAGTGGGATCAGTGTGTGGCTGAGGTGCGTTCAGGAACAGGAAGTGGGATGAGTGTGTGGCTGAGGTGAGTTCAGGTACAGGAAGTGGGATCAGCGTGTGGCTGAGGTGCGTTCAGGAACAGGAAGTGGGATGAGCGTGTGGCTGAGGTGCGTTCAGGAACAGGAAGTGGGATCAGTGTGTGGCTAAGGTGCGTTCAGGAACAGGAAGTGGGATCAGCGTGTGGCTATGGTGTGTTCAGGTACAGGAAGTGTGATCAGCGTGTGGCTGAGGCGCGTTCAGGAACAGGAAGTGGGATCAGCGTGTGGCTATGGTGTGTTCAGGTACAGGAAGTGGGATCAGCGTGTGGCTGAGGTGCGTTCAGGAACAGGAAGTGGGATCAGCGTGTGGCTGAGGTGCGTTCAGGAACAGGAAGTGGGATCAGCGTGTGGCTGGGGTGCGTTCAGGAACAGGGAGTGGGATCAGCGTGTGGCTGAGGTGCGTTCAGGAACAGGAAGTGGGATCAGCGAGTGGCTGAGGTGCGTTCAGGAACAGGAAGTGGGATCAGCGAGTGGCTGAGCTGCGTTCAGGAACAGGGAGTGGGATCAGCGTGTGGCTGAGGTGCGTTCAGGAACAGGGAGTGGGTACCTGCAGGTGTTTTGCCACTGACAGTAGCAGGAAACCAAACAGGAAGCCGTTATACTGGAAGTGAAGATCTGACAGGAAATGTGAAGGAAACAGAGACTGATGGCTGCAGGAAGTTTAAACATGAAGAAAAAGTTTGGTCAGGTGACCTCTCAGATGTCTGGCGGCTACCAGAACCAGATGATTACTGGATCAAACTGGTTTCAGGAGCTTCAGGATGGAGGGCTGCTGGTCTGCATCATCATCTAAAAGCTGCTCATAAATAAATAAAACCTCTAAGTTCTCATTACATGTTGTAGTTTGTTGGAAAGATTCGTTTCCTCCTCCTCATCAGGTCTGTTTACTGGAAATAAAACAGTGGAAGAAGGAAGCAGCAGATGATAAATAAAAACCCCAAAACTAAACTAAGACTCTAACAGCCCCCTGATAGCTCCCCAACGGCCCCCGACTGCCTCAGACTGCCCCCAACTGCCCCTGGCTGATGGTCGGGTTTCAAGGTGAAGGATACGATCAACAATGAGGAGGCCAAAGTTCCACAGCAGCAGGACGGCCAGGATGAAGGACGGCCGGTTCAAAACGTCCCGGGAAGTCTTTGGCCCCTGAACACACCTGCAACACCTGGAGGAGAAACAGGACCAATCAGGACCTCAGAGCTGGAAAGACCTGTAGAGGGCGGAGTCACAGACCGACCGCCAGCTGTTCAGTCACCTGTGGATCATGTTAGGTTGCAGTGCTGCCACCTGCTGGCTGACCTTTCACATTTAGATGACATCACCTCCATCAAGGCGGAGGTGATGTCATCTGCTACATCTGTCGGTCTGGCTGCTTTTCCTTTTCACGTGTCAGCCGTTGTCTCCATAATCTCTCTTTTATTTCTCTTTTGTGTCTGAAGTTGTTTTTAATCACTTTCCAGGAGACTTTATTTGAGCCAACAACAACTTTGATGATAATAATAATAATAATGATATTTTTTGAGTTTTCTTTTATGACATGTCATCTTCCAGATCCCAGATATCCTGATTCCTGAGGCCTGTACGACCAAGCTGGACTTCCTCTTATCCAGGTAACTTAAGGGTTAACTCTACCTGTACCAGGTAAATCACCATGGTAACCTATGCTGAATGGCTAACCTGCTCCGGAGCAGGTTCTGTTCTGGATCAGAGACCAACGTGTATAAAAGCTCCTCCTCCTGACCAATCAGATCTCTTGGACAATGCCCCGCCCATTCTTGGACCATTCTGTCCAGGTTGGTGGTGGACGGTGAGAGGAGGCTTAGAGAGGAAGAGATTTAGGGACAGAGGTCTCTGGTCTTTGAGAGCTGTGATGTTTCTGTCCTGGTTCTGGACTTGTTCCGGTTTAGCTCCACCAGGCTGATCTGAGATGATGAGTTAATAATAAAGCTCACACATGGCAGAACTACACAACCAGGAATTAATGGAAACACAACTACTCTTGTCGTCATGGTGAGGAATTAATGTTAAAAACACAAGCGCTCACACGGGGGCGGAGCCTCTAAAGACCTGAATGGAGACTAGCAGGAAGGAACCGAGGAAGCTCCGCCCCAAATGTCTGGGCCGTAATAACCTTATAACGTTTATATCGTCCCATCAGTTAATATCTTAGAATGTAACTAATTTACACATTAACAGAGCCCGCGTTCCTTTCTGGCTGTTGCTACGGTAACAGTGCTGCTTCCATGGTGAAGGTCTGCAGGGTTTCTCCAGGTCTGTGATTGGTCAGATGCTGCAAACTCCGCCCCTTTTACGTGAGGTCTCTGATCCAGATGAAAACCCTGAATTACAAAGTTGATAACCGGCTTCATAGTACCGCTGATCAGCATCCTGAATGTCTGGGTAAGTCAGCCTGGTCCTGGTTCAGGTCTCGGGTCTGCAGGGATTTATTCACCACCTCTGGTTGTTGGTGTTGGTGTTTACGAGCTGGTGTGATGCAGCAATGAGGAAAATGTTTGTTTTACTGTCAAACCTTCTGATTTCCTGGATTTTAGTTAAATGATTTTTATATTTTTAGGGTTTTTCTTGTGTTCGTTATAAACATCACAAGTTTATTTCTTTCTACTAGAGAAGGATCAGGTCTGGACTTACTCTCTGGCAGCGTAGATGAAGACTAGGTCTGTGAAGACCACGGACAGTCTCTGGAACAGGACGGTGGACGGGCTGACGTAGTTCAGGTTCTCCACCTGCAGCATGTTCTCATCAAAGTGCCGCGCCACCTGGGACAGCCCAAACTCCATCCAGGCGAACAGCGGCGGGTAGTCCAGGGTCCACTCAGACCGGTTCTACAGGAGCACAACAGGACCAGGTTCAAACGAGATTCCAGCTGGACTCAGAAATTCTGTTTGCATCGATTCATTTCCTACTCCTAAAATTTATCATTTATTGGAATTCGAGTTTCATTATAACGTCCAGTTATCGGACCCTCTCCCTGGAACCGGCTCCCAGTTTAACTCCAGGAAGCGGAGCCTCCAGTTATCGGACCCTCTCCCTGGAACCGGCTCCCAGTTTAACTCCAGGAAGCGGAGCCTCCAGTTATCGGACCCTCTCCCTGGAACCGGCTCCCAGTTTAACTCCAGGAAGCGGAGCCTCCAGTTATCGGACCCTCTCCCTGGAACCGGCTCCCAGTTTAACTCCAGGAAGCGGAGCCTCCAGTTATCGGACCCTCTCCCTGGAACCGGCTCCCAGTTTAACTCCAGGAAGCGGAGCCTCCAGTTATCGGAGTTTTAAGGGTTAATATTTCGAGGCCGTTTTTTCCAATGTGGATTCATCCGTTCGGCCGGCAAGTTAGAAACATTCCTGACGTCAATCCTAAACCTTTAACATCAGATGTGGAGTTTTGTGGAAAAGTTTTGGTAAAAACGAAGTGAGACAGAAAACACCTCATCGATCTTTAGGCCGGATGTCTGACAGCCGATCGCTGAGGTGCTGAGACCGCTTACTGACCTCGTAGTACCACCTGGAGACCGGCAGACTGTGGGTGATGGCCAACCAGTTCCTGTGGACCTCGAAGTCTGTGGAATGACTGGAGACAAAGAACAGGATGTGAAGTGGTCTGACGGGAACAGAGTGAGATGTTTGATGTGTTGAACAGAGACAGCAGCGCAGTGTGGACGGACAGGTAGCCCGCGGGCTTGCACCTGGTCCACCACGTAGACCAGGACAGCCTCCTTCACACAGCTCAACCATCAGGATCTAATAATCGCAGTTAAATTAAAGGCTGTATACACTAGCATTTCATTTGCTGTCAAAAATAACACCTTCATTTATGTAATTAGTTGCTGTAAAAGGTTTAACATGCGCCGCATGATGAGCTCCGTACATCCGTCATTTGTCCGTAATGACGACGGGACGCGGAGAAGCATGATGGACGAGATCAGCCGGCCGGCTCTACGATGGACTCCAGAATAAAAACACAGCGTCATGGATGTCGGTGATCAGCTGATCGGTTTTTCTCTCTTGCTGTGTGTGTCTATGGACCAGCTGAGAAGGAGGAAACTAGCCGTTCATGGTTCACACCGTCACATTGAACTGATTATTACAACTAAAGTGATCATCTAATGTAAAAAAGTGAAGAAAAAAGTGCAAACAAGCAGCCAATGATGTGTTTACTTTGGGTGAAGCTGCTGTAGGACTTTTATCACTGCTGCACACACACGTCAATGATAAAAGGAAAAAGCAGTTTTTATCCAACTCATCAGTTTTATCAGAGTTTCTTCATCAACGTCGGCTGTTTAACTTCAGTCGTCACATCTGCTGCTTTTAGGACAGAAATTATCACCATGGAGACGGTTGGTAAGATGATGAATTATGATCTAGAACAGTGGTTCTCAAACTTTTTACAGTATGTACCACATGAGAAAATATCGAGCTCACCAAGTACCACCATCATGAAAAACCTGAACATACAGTAGCAAACATATTAAGCTATAACATACATAGCTATTAGCTATGGACAGTTCATAAAGGAACTGGGCTGCACGGTGGTGTGGTGGTTAGCACCACAGCCTCACAGCAAGAAGGTTGCTGGTTTGAATCTCAGCTGGAGGGGGAGGTTCGAACTTTGTGGCCTTTCTGTGTGGAGTCTGCATGTTCTCCCCGTGTATGCCTGGGTTCTTTCCAGGTTCTACAGCTTCCTCCCACCGTTGTGGTTGTTTGTTCCCTATGTGTTGGCCCTGCGATGGACAGGTAACCTGTCCAGGTGTACCTGCCTCTCACCGGTAATGCTGGAATAGGCTCCAGCTTACCCGCGACCCTTAATGTTTAATAATTTTATTTAAAAAATATTTATGACTTTCTTCTACGTACCACCAAGAGGCCCTCGCGTACCACTGGTGGTACACGTACCACAGTTTGAGAATATAGGATCTAGAACATGGTGGAGATGATTTAGAACAACATACAGAACATTACATGCTGCATTTACTTACTTATTAATTAAGAAAAATTTGAAAGTTGTAATTAATCTGATTAAAAATGTCATCATTTGACAGCCCTACTTATTACTAGAATCCATCCATTTTCTACGCCTTATCCGGCTCGGGTTGGGGGGACAGCCCAGACTTCCTTCTCCCCGGCCACATTCACCAGCTCAGCCGGGGGATCACCGAGCTCCTCACCCTATCTCTAACGGAGAGCCCGGCCAACCTGTGGAGAAAACTCATTTCGGCTGCTTGTATTCGCAATCTTGTTCTTTAGGTCACTACCCACAGCTCATAACTAGGACTAAACGATATGGCCAAAAAGCTTATCACGATATATTTCTTAATTTTGATCGATAAGATATAATTCCGATATCGATATAAACATAAAAGCCTCAGAAAAACTACCAAAAATGCCACAACAGATTATTTTGCCAAGTCTATAAAACTCCCCCTGTATAACATTTTAGAAATAAAAACTGTACAATAAATGAATGTTCACCTTTTATTTGTATTTAGCAAGACTAAATTAGCCTTCAAAGACATCTGAAATCACCATCAAAGGTCAAATAAAACTTTGAATCAAACGCTGTCATCGTTTACTGTTTGTATATCAAAATATCGGAAATGTGTTTAAAACTCACGTAACTGAATGAAAGTATATTAAACCATATATATATATATATCTATATATATATATATATATCTATATATCTATATATAGATATATATAGATATATAGATATATATATAGATATATAGATATATAGATATTGAATTATTGTCCAGCCCTACTCGTGACCATAGGTGAGGGTAGGAACGTGGATCGACCGGTAAATCCAGAGCTTTGCCTTTTGGCTCAGCTCCTTCTTCACCACGACAGACCGATGCAGAGTTCACATCACTGTAGACGCTGCACCGATCCGCCTGTCCATCTTCCTCCATCCTTCCCTCACTCCTGAACCCCGAGATACGTGAACTCCTCCACCTGGGGCAGGACCTCATTCCTGATCCGGAGAGAGTACGAGCTCTGTGAACTGGTTGTTAGAATCTCCAGCTGATTAATAACTGAATAGATTGATTTTGGTGATTTTTTTAACAACATCAGACGAAATAAAAAGCTTTGTTGGGACATTAACTACCACCTTTCTATCATAAACTTCCATCATAACCACATTTATTTGCCCTCTGCTTTAAATTAAAGTGAAGAAACTTTTTATCTGTAATTTCTCTGCAAGAAACCTAATAAAGTTTTTCAAACTAAAGTCGAATCATAAAATTTCCCCTTCTAGCCCCTCCCCCTCTGACCTCTACGGCGAGCGTTTAGAACAAACTGGCATCCTTGTGTCGTCTCTGCAAACCAGATGACAAAATGATGTAAAATGGTTTTGATGTGCAGAGAGGCCGTCTTTTAGTCTGAAAGGTTGAAGTGAGCAGGAACTTTCCAGAAGTGTTTCTGTGTGAGATCAAACCACAGACACTGAAGCCATCATTAAACCCACACAAAGCCGTTCAAGTCGGATTTCATTCCTCCACCATGACAGGATTTTAAACATGCTGCTTTTATTTTGGAGGAAAGGCATCAAATGTTATATTTTGACTCAAATGTTTTATTCATTTAATCTGGTTTCCCACTGAGGAAAAACACAGCTACATTATATAAAGTAGGAAAAGTAGGAATTGGTAAAAAGAATCAAATCAAATAACCAAATAAAAAAATAAATCAAACTGATAAAATAATTCAGTTTTGCACATTGTTTTTATGCTTCTTATTTTTATCCATCCAACTAAACATTTTAACATTCACACTTTTCTATCTTCTTTTATTCTTCATATTTTCCTTTATCTTGTTGATCTGCATGTTACATATAGGTTTCTGTTGTTGTTTTTTTTTTGTTTTTTTTTAGTTGTTTACCTAAACTCTTGATGCTACAACCCTCATTTTCCAGTCTGGGATAAATAATATAAATAATGCATCACACAGATGTTGTTATTCACTCGACCGAACAGAAATTAGGCTTCTGTGGTGGATTTTAAGAGTTTATAGAAACAAACACTAATTAACTGGGTCTGCCTGTCCTGTGAAACCGGAAGCTTGCTCCTTTGATGTAAACAATGTGTATGTAAATAAACTCCTGGAGGACAGACTGAAGCTACGAACAGCGCCACCTGCCGGGGGTTCGGTTGCATCAACAGACACGTCAAGACAAACTCCAAACAACTTTTTCTCACTAAAGACAACCCAGAAATTTTTATCCTCTTCACCGACTAACAGTTTCCCGCAGACGGCCCTAAAACACAACAGCTAATTTCCTCTGTATTACACTTTGTGGATTAACACCTAGTACTAGCCTGTTAGCTGGCTGCTAACGAACCTCAATTTTGCTTCTTAATTCCCGTTCAAGGAATCAAACCACCGACCTGAAAGTTCCCAGTTGAATGAAATCAGATCACAGAAACCAGATTTTACTCACTAAGCGTTGGTGAAGAGACATTTCAGCAGAGAAACACTCGCTGCTAAAGCTGCAAACCACCCCCAAAAGTCCGCAGTAGCCGCCATGACAGTTCGCTCTTAACTTTATTGACAACGAAGAATTGGACAAATAATTTATACTCTTGTTTTTTTTTAATTATATATATATATATATATATATATATATATATATATATATATATATATATAAATTTTTCTTCTTCTTCTTCTTCTTCTTAATACAAGAACTCGAATGGCAGTGACGCAATAAGACGCCTTAAATGTCACCTCGCAAAGTCGGGGATTCTGAGCTTCGTTGTAAAAAAAAACAGTCGTGTTGCTGTTTAAATGTCAGATTGCATTTTATTTGTTGATAAAAACTAATTACATAGATAAATTGTGCTTTAAAGCAAACAATTCATGTACGAACTTTATTATATTTATGCAGCTGTTCGGTCTCTTTTCCCGGTGAGGCACTTTCAGACTGTGAGAATTCCTACTGCGTTTGAACATGACGGTAACGTCAAGACGTCCTGACCCTTCAGCCTGTTTCCGGTCAGTCAACTTTGGTTCGTCTGGGAGTTTTTTTTTTTACTGGTTTAACTGAAGAGGGAAACTTTCCAGAAAGTCAACCTCACATCAGCTTCCGGGATGAACGCGCTGCTGCGGCGGTGTGACCCGCGCTGGGCCGGGACCTGGAGAGGTGAGCGACGCACGCGGAGCCAAAACAGCTCAGAATGAAAGTAGATAAGAAAACAGTGGAGGTGAACCGATTAGTCCGCTACAATCAACTTATCTGTGATCAGTCTGGCTGCAATTAGTAAGTGATCAACAGATAATCGATTTACCGCTGCGGTCTGTTCTCTACTTATTTTCCGATCGTGTTTGAGTGGCTCAGATTATTTTATCAGAGATCTATCATTTCCCTGTTCCTAAAGAATCCCGCTACCGTGAACTGGCTCTTATAGCTCCCAGTTCAAAAATGAACCAGTAGCACTAATGACTTTCCAGTAGAAACCAGTAAAACTGGGAGGGGTGATGGTGAGATGCTGATAAACATGGTCCAACATCCCACACCATTTTATTTCTAAAGCACTTAAAAACAACATACCAGCTGATCCAAGCTGTAAAAGATAAAAACGCATAAAAACTGCACATACAGAACAAGGTAAATGCTAATAAGGCTATAAATGACCAGGAGCTGTTAGAAATGTAATAACTGTCTCCAGGACTGGACGGGCTGGATGTTTGACAGAAGCAGGACTTCTCCTCAGCTTTGACTTGTGAGACCAGTTTTAGGCCGGGGTCCATTTTTACACCTAAATCTGTGATGCTGGATTTTTCATGTGGAGCCAGAGAGGAAAAGTCAAAAGAAAGGGTACAGCTGGAGCCCCTGTTGGAGCAGAACCATCACGCTTTAAAGAGAAATAGACTTGACAGTCATCAGCATATAAGTGAAACGCCATACTTTCTAAAAATAGCACCAGGGCGGCAAAGAGAACAAGAGAGGACCGAGAATGGAGCTCTGTGGCGCCCCTAGTGGAGGCAGCAGAGGTAAAATTATCCATCAGGACACAGAAACTCTGATCAGACCACTGCAGAGCTGAGCCAGTGATGCCCAGCCTCGGCTCCAGCCTGGAGAGAAGGTGCCACGGTCCACTGTGTCCACAGCTGTTCAATCTAAACGAATCCACTGCTAAATGCTCATTTAAAGCCTTTAAAAGAGCGGATTCAATGCTGCGGTACGTTTTAAACCCAGACACAAACACGTCCACAGTATTCCTGCAGGAAGGCCTTCAGCTGGGTGTAGACTATTTTTTCCAAGATTTTGGACAACAAATTCACTTGGAGATTGGCCTAAAATTAGACTAAGCAGGATCACTACACTAGAGTCAAACTACTTTAATTAACATTAGGAACAGAGGGACCAAGAGTAGGAAAAACCTCCTTAAGAAGACGTGGGTCATGGGTTCATGAGCATTGAGAGCAGGGTTAACTGTTTTATAAAGAACACGAGGATCGGGAGACTTAGAAACGGTCCATGAAGAGGTTAGAGAGGCTCCACCCACAGAAAGACCCCATGAAGTTCAGACCTTTTCTGGATCTTGTATGACAGGTTTCCACATGAGGGCTCCGCTGGCGACCTTCGACCTGAGGAAAGTTGAGCTGACTCCTCTGGAGCAGAGGAAACTCACCTTTGACTCCCACGCCGTGGTGACAGAGCTGGAGAACAGCGGTAAGACCTTCAGATGGAGGAACGTCTGGTTCTCAGGTATCCTCAGTACCTCAGAAGTCCAGAGAAAATGACATATATTATGGACAGCAGCTAACAGCTGGGTTACTTTAGAGCTACACAGTGCTGAATAAATCTGTTTAACACACCTCACGACTCCTGATAAAATCACGCTGGTAAAACGGATAATTAATCGTTCCTATCATATTTTTGCATGTGAGGTTTTGCTCCTGAGTCCTTCTCTGATTGGTCAGCTCTGGTCACCTGATCAGCCTCCACCCACCATTCTGTATCAGCTACCTCCAACCAATCACTTTGTTTAATTTAAAATTCAATTTAACTTTATTTATACTGCAACAATTCACAACAAAATCATCTCATGTCACTTTTACAGGCTCGGTTCAGTTCAGTCCGACTCATTTTAGTCCAGTTATAGTCCAGTTAAAACTGATCCATCATGTGATCCACATTAGTCCAGTTTTTAATAACTGTGTTCATATAAGCAAAGGAAAACCTCCATCAGAACCAGAACCAGGAGATAAAACCTCCATCAGAACCAGAACTAGGAGGGAAAACCTCCATCAGAACCAGAACCAGGAGAGGAAACCTCCATCAGAACCAGAACCAGGAGGGAAAACCTCCATCAGAACCAGAACCAGGAAAAAAGTCTCCATCAGAACCAGGAGAGGAAACCTCCATCAGAACCAGAACCAGGAGAGGAAACCTCAATCAGAACCAGAACCTAGAGAGAAAACCTCCATCAGAACCAGGAGGGAAAACCTCCATCAGAACCAGGAGAGGAAACCTCCATCAGAACCAGAACCAGGAGAGGAAACCTCAATCAGAACCAGAACCTAGAGAGGGAACCTCCATCAGAACCAGGAGAGAAAACCTTTCATCAGAACCAGAACCAGGAGGGAAAACCTCCATCAGAACCAGAACCAGGAGAGGAAACCTCCATCAGAACCAGAACCAGGAGAGGAAACCTCCATCAGAACCAGAACCAGGAGGGAAAACCTCCATCAGAACCAGAACCAAGAGAGGAAACCTCCATCAGAACCAGGAGAGGAAACCTCCATCAGAACCAGAACCAGGAAAAAAGTCTCCATCAGAACCAGGAGAGGAAACCTCCATCAGAACCAGAACCAGGAGAGATGGCCTTCAGCAGACCCTAAACATTAGTGATGATCAACCCTAAAACACCACTGCGAAACAAACACATGAATATCTTTAATAATATAACTGCAGACTGCTTAACTAAACTAACTAGCTTAGCTTTGCTAAGACTGCAGTTCTGTTGCAGGTAAGCTAGCTAGCTTAGCCAAGCAGAGCTAGCCCAGAAGCACTAATTAGGAGCAATGCTAACTAGCTAACTCTGCTAAGACCGCATGCCAGTTGCAGGTTATCTAGTTAGCTTAGCTCAGCAGCGTACCCTTTAGCTGCTACTTTTCCTTTTATTCCTTTTTATTAGATCTTTATTGTTTTTGTTCTGGAATAAATTCAGAATATTTTTTTTCAATGTATGAACAAATAGTAAAAAGAGTTAGCTTTAGCTGTGGTTAGCAGCTAGCATAAACTAGCCCTAGTAAATCACCTCTGTTTTCTGTTTCCTCATTAATGGAAAATAAAGTTTATCAGGAGAATATTAAATAATGTTTTATCCAAAGAAAGGAGTAAAACTTTCTTTGTTCAGAGCCTTTCCTCATCATGCTACGTATTAAGCTAACGGTCACATCCGGTCTGATGACAAACATCACAGTGATGCTCAGAGCCCTAAGAACAGGGAGAGTCTTTGTTTATTTCTGGGTCTGTTAACCCCAGTCTGGATGTGTGTTTAGGAAATTGGTTTCCAGTTTAACCACCTCTTGTTGCTGGTTTCAGATCTGAACCTTCTATTTCCCTAATTTCTCTTTAACGTTTGTTGTGAAGGTTTTGAGAAGCGACAGGCAGAGCTGATCGTGTCAGCGCTGGTCACTCTGACCACAGCCAACATGGACATCGTCTATAAGGACATGGTGACCAAATCCCACCAGGTAGGACCTCCAGGTAGACCCCAGTCTGAGCTAGCAAAGCTAACATAGAGCTGACTGGGAGGGTTTTGTGTTCCAGGAGATTGCTGTCCAGCAGATCATGGCTCACCTAGACTCCATCAGGAAGGACATGGTGATTCTGGAGAAGAGTGAATTTGCCAACCTGCGGTCTGAGAACACAGTAAGTCAAGGTCCTGATAGATTAACGCCACGCCAACATGGAGGTGACCAGTAGAGGCCAGCCGGTCGTTATCCAGCATCTACCATCCACAGCTGTTCCTTTACCTCTTGTTAACATCAACTAGATATTAGCCTCCTTCACTGTCTCCATGGTTACATCGGGGATGTCCCACTCTGGTCCTCCAGGACCACTGTCCTGCTGGTTTTAGAGGTTTCCTGCTCCAACCCACCAGATCCAGTCGAAATGGTTCTCGGTCAGGTTGACAGACAGACAGACAGACAGACAGACAGACAGACAACTTTATTTATCCCCGAAGGGAAATTGCGTTGTTACAGTAGTCCAGTGTCATACGTGGCATAAACTATGAATAAAAAATAGAAGTAAAATATACAATATAAGTAAAGTGGAATAGAAGTAGAAATAAAATAAAGATAGAAATCCAGAGTGGAATAAAATTAGAAATAAATAAAATATGAATACAGAGTGGATTGGCAGATAAAGTGCAGTGGCAGTAATAATGAAACTAGCTATCAGATATTGATATGTAAATATGACTATGTAAATAAAGGATGTGCAAAGATGATACAGAATGTTGGATGTGCAAAGGATACAAATATTGTATAATTATATGATATATAATATCAAGCAACAGTTATAGGTTGCAGTAAGTTCAGTGGTTGGCTTAGTCCAGTTGTGTGATCATGGCTTTGGCAGAGGTGGATGAGTTATGGAGTCTTATTGCAGCAGGAAGGAACGATCTCCTGTACCGTTCCTTAGAGCAGCGGGGTTGGATCAGTCTGCTGCTAAAACTGCTCTTTAACTTGTCCAGTGTGTTATGGAGGGGGTGGGAGGGGTTGTCCCTGATTGCCAGCAGTTTTGCCAGCATTCTCTCCTCCACCACCTCCTCCAGGGTGACAAGTTTAGAGCCGACAGCAGACTCTGCCTTTCTGATCAGTTTCTTCAGTCTGTTGGCGTCCTTTGCCTTGATGCCCGCACCCCAGGACACTACAGCAAAGAAGATGGCGCTCTCCACAACAGACTGATAAAACATCTGCAGCATCTTATTGCAGACGTGGAAGGACCTGAGCCTCCTTAAGAAGTAAAGCCGGCTCTGCCCCTTCTTGTAGATGGCGTCAGTGTTGGTGGACCAGTCCAGCTTATTGTTAAGTGTGACGCCTAAATATTTGTATGAGTCCACTGAGTCCACATCCGTCCCATTGATGCAGACAGGAGAGGGCAGAGGCTTGTTCCTCCTAAAGTCCACCACCATCTCTCTCGTCTTCGCCACGTTCAGCAGTAGGTGGTTCTCCCCACACCACCTCACAAAGCGGTCCACCAGGTCCCTGTACTCCGCCTCCCTCCCCCCCTCCACACATCCCACAATGGCCGTGTCATCAGAGAATTTCTGCAGATGACACGACTCAGTGCAGTACTTAAAGTCTGATGTGTATGTGGTGAAGAGGAAGGGAGACAGCACAGTTCCCTGGGGGGCCCCAATGTTACTGATCAGACGATCAGACACACAGCTCTGTAACCTCACAAACTGCGGTCTGCCCGTCAGATAGTCGTCTACCCAGGCGACGAGGGGAGCACTCACCCACATGTCCAGAAGTTTGGCCTTCAGCAGTCCAGGCTGGATGGTGTTAAAGGCGCTGGAGAAGTCGAAGAACATGATGCGGACTGATGTGTCAGGTCTATCCAGGGAGGAGTAGGCCCTCTGCAGCAAGTAGATGATTGCATCATCAACCCCAACATGGGGCTGATATGCAAACTGGAGGGGGTCTTGTGATGGGCCCACCAGTGGCCTGAGGTGCGCCAGAACCAGTCTCTCCATGACTGGTTGCTGTAGAGTTCTGCACAATGACCCGATAGTCTGGGTCAGATGGTCAGATTTAAGGGTTAAATCCAGATAACAGACATGAGGACACGTTTATAAACTAGTGTGTTCTTGGACAGATGGGGATGAATTAAACTGGACTATTGTGGTCCACCAGAGGAGGGGGGGTGTAAAACTAAAGACTCTTTCTGTTCCTGCAGAAAATGAAGCGAGAGTTGGAGCAGCTGCAGAGCAGAATGAAGGTGAGGACACTTTCTCCATCACGCAGGCCGTGTCTGAGGAGACAAAGGCTTTAGTCCAGACGTCCTCAGGACGGTTTGGTGTTTCAATAAACCTGGAAATAGATTTACTGTACAGACATGGAAATAGAAGATTCCCAAAGACCAGAAAATAATTCCTGAACTACAGTCCTCAGACTCACCAAAGGGCTGATTCAGGTTCAAGGACCATTTGAAGGACTTCAGGCTCATTTCTGCTCCCTTTATGTACGTTCATTTCAAACGTCACTGTCCTCGTACTTTCATACGAACCATGTTAGCATGGTTGCTAGCTAATACATCCACCAGGGGCAGTGCAGAGATGAATCAGCTGAAGGTCCAGATGCATCTCTATGGCTGTTTCTGAATGTCCACCCTACTCCCTAACCCCTCGTTCACCACATAGGGCTGCACTACACAGCACACTACATACTGATTCATTCTCTTGGCGATTCGGACACGACGCTGTAGCAGTAGTCACGTGTTTGCTTATAGGTAATTTTGCACAGCTAATTTTTTTTCTCTTCCTTGGGGCATGTTGAGCTTCTGCCCGGAATGCATTGTGGTCTATATTGACCTGTCTAGTGACCATCGATGCTCACTACTCTTCAAGATGCATTGCAGGTAATTTTGAGTATGGTGCACATTCGGACACAGCCTGTGTGTCCTGGTTCAGGTCTTTGGGAATCTTGTTGCTACTAAAATCCAGTTTTCTGTCTGAGCTTTCCTGGTTTTACACACGCAACTAAAGAAACTGGAACAAATGATGCATCTATGAGCCTGAAGATCCAGTTTAAACCAGTTCTTTGCTAAGTTTTCTGCTACGTGTCGACACAAGACTGGTTCATCCTGCGAGTTAGGAGGAACTGGTCCAGTACCAGGACTGGACTAGAACTCGTCCTGTACCAAGACTGAACTACAACTGGTCCGTACCAGCGCTGGAACTGAGGGGAAAAAGTAAAACTTTGAAAGATCTTCAGAAAGCTGGAGAACTGTTGATCAGGACAGTTTTAGATGCTTAGGATGAAAACAGGAGGGCAGGATCAGGACTCTGGATCAGGGCTCTGGATCAGGGCTCTGGATCAGGGCTCTGAATCAGGGCTCTGGATCAGGACTCTGGATCAGGACTCTGGAGGACTGTATCTGAATTGTTGTCTCGATGTTTGTGATCAGGAGGAGAGCCAGAAAGTCCGAGCAGAAAGCAAACTGGACATCAACCTGGAGAGAAGCCGGGTGTCTGACATGGTGAGTGGGTTCTGAATCAGAACAGTTCAAACACACATCATCACCCTCCTCGGTGGTAACTAGGCAACAACACGTGATGTTTCTGGAGCTCATTTCCTGTTTTATTCCCAGTTTACAGACCAGGAGAAGAAGCTGATGGAGGCCACGTCAGAGTTTTACCACAAGGTACCACGGTTGTGTACTACTAGTTAGGGATGAACGACATGGCCAAAACGTTTATCACGA
>NW_024580603.1:0-32500 GCF_017639745.1 Melanotaenia boesemani
TACCTATAGGCCACTCCCACTTATGTCAGGCCCCTCCCGCCTGGCCACGCCCTTGCGGGGCGAAGCCCCGCCCCTCCGGGGCGAGGCCCCGCCCCCGGGCGCAAACCACTCCCACTTACCTTCTGGCCACTCCCACTCACCCTCTGGCCACTCCCACTTACCTTTACGCCACTCCCACTCATCCATAGGCCACTCCCACTCACCCTCTGGACACTCCCACTTACCTCTGGCCCGGACCGCCCCCAACCTCCCAACTGACCCCGCCCCCAACAAGGCCGCCCCGCCCCCTTTCGAATAAGCCCCGCCCCCCGGGGCCCCGCCCACTTCCGCGACAAAAGTTGGCCCCACCCCCCCCCGAGTGGGGTGTCTATCAACTCACCGCCCCGCCCCCGACACGCCCCGCCCATTACTGCCCCGCCCCCCCGCCCACCCGCCCCCCGGCGACTGTTTGGCGATTTTTCATAAACGACCCCTGGCCCCACCCCCCCGAGTGGGGGGTCAGAAGAAGCGGGCGCCCGCCCCGAGTCCAACGGTGGGGGTCCCGTCCCGCTCGGACCTACGGTCTGACCAGAATCTTGGAATTGACCCATCCTTTTTTTGAAAAATCGCTATATCTCGGAAACCGTAAGAGCTAGCCCCCCCGTTCCACCGGCAGATGGAGCGGCACCCCCCTAAACCCTCCCCCCCGACCCATCAGATCGCCTCTATCTCCTTTCGTTTTCGAGTTATCGGCGAATTGACCCATCCTCAAGTGGCTATTACCCCCTAACCTAACCCCTAACCCTAACCCTAACCCTAACCCTAACCCTAACCCCTAACCCTAACCCTAACCCTAACCCTAACCCCCTAACCCCCTAACCCCTAACCCTAACCCTAACCCTAACCCTAACCCTAACCCCTAACCCTAACCCTAACCCTAACCCTAACCCCTAACCCTAACCCTAACCCTAACCCTAACCCTAACCCTAACCCTAACCCCCTAACCTCGCTGGACCATCTTTGTTGTTCTCATACAGGTTACAGCCTGACCAAGGCCTGTTGCTCTAACCCTAACCTCACAGGAGCCCTTTTGCTGCTCTTCACCCAGCTTGTCACCTGAGCACGGCTTCCTGCCCTAAGCCTAACCTCCTCGGGCCCCTTTATTTCTACCCCAGGATGACATCCTCATCTAGTCGGGTATAAATAAATAATACATTAAATCAATGATTAGAGTATATCCTCATAACCGGATTACGCCTGCAGGGCTGAAAAGCAGCCAGGTGAGATACGGTGATCCGCTGCACATGTGCATCCTCATAACCGGATCTCACCTGCAGGCCTGAAGAGCAGCCAGGTGAGATCCGGTGACCCGCTGCACATGTGCATCCTCATAACCGGATCTCACCTGCAGGGCTGACGGGCCGCCAGGGCTGGTCAGGTCAAGCGCCACCATGACACGTCTACATGTGGCGACCGCGCTGAACGCATCGGTCCTTCTCCCGTGTCTCTACCACCTCCCGTTCCCCAGATACAAGCGGGGTCCCCCCCAAAATCGGGGGTGTATCTCCAGAACCGGACCTCCCACACCAAGTCTGAGTGCACACACGGAAAGCCCATGCCCACAAACGGGGGGTATCATTCAGGTTCCAACTCTCCAAGTCCTTCCGGTCCGTAGATGTGGGCCTCCAAAGAACAGCACAAGGGGGGTATCATTGGTGGCAGTCATCCACTTAACCTAACCAAGGGGTCCGTGCCTAATCCTAACCTCGCTGGACCATCTTTGTTGTTCTCATACAGGTTACAGCCTGACCAAGGCCTGTTGCTCTAACCCTAACCTCACAGGAGCCCTTTTGCTGCTCTTCACCCAGCTTGTCACCTGAGCACGGCTTCCTGCCCTAAGCCTAACCTCCTCGGGCCCCTTTATTTCTACCCCAGGATGACATCCTCATCTAGTCGGGTATAAATAAATAAAACATTAAATCAATGATTAGAGTATATCCTCATAACCGGATTACGCCTGCAGGCCTGAAGAGCAGCCAGGTGAGATACGGTGATCCGCTGCACATGTGCATCCTCATAACCGGATCTCACCTGCAGGCCTGAAGAGCAGCCAGGTGAGATCCGGTGACCCGCTGCACATGTGCATCCTCATAACCGGATCTCACCTGCAGGGCTGACGGGCCGCCAGGGCTGGTCAGGTCAAGCGCCACCATGACACGTCTACATGTGGCGACCGCGCTGAACGCATCGGTCCTTCTCCCGTGTCTCTACCACCTCCCGTTCCCCAGATACAAGCGGGGTCCCCCCCAAAATCGGGGGTGTATCTCCAGAACCGGACCTCCCACACCAAGTCTGAGTGCACACACGGAAAGCCCATGCCCACAAACGGGGGGTATCATTCAGGTTCCAACTCTCCAAGTCCTTCCGGTCCGTAGATGTGGGCCTCCAAAGAACAGCACAAGGGGGGTATCATTGGTGGCAGTCATCCACTTAACCTATGGAGAAGCCAGGTGAGATCCGGTGACCCGCTGCACATGTGCATCCTCATAACCGGATCTCACCTGCAGGCCTGAAGAGCAGCCAGGTGAGATCCGGTGACCCGCTGCACATGTGCATCCTCATAACCGGATCTCACCTGCAGGGCTGACGGGCCGCCAGGGCTGGTCAGGTCAAGCGCCACCATGACACGTCTACATGTGGCGACCGCGCTGAACGCATCGGTCCTTCTCCCGTGTCTCTACCACCTCCCGTTCCCCAGATACAAGCGGGGTCCCCCCCAAAATCGGGGGTGTATCTCCAGAACCGGACCTCCCACACCAAGTCTGAGTGCACACACGGAAAGCCCATGCCCACAAACGGGGGGTATCATTCAGGTTCCAACTCTCCAAGTCCTTCCGGTCCGTAGATGTGGGCCTCCAAAGAACAGCACAAGGGGGGTATCATTGGTGGCAGTCATCCACTTAACCTAACCCTAACCCTAACCCCTAACCCTAACCCCTAACCCTAACCCTAACCCTAACCCTGACCCTAACCCTAACCCGTGCATCCTCATAACCATGGAACCAGCCATTTACAGCCATTGAAACCGGGCGTTTCCACCCATGGAACCAGCCTTCTCCAGTCACGGAACCAGGGATCTTTAGCCATGGAACCGCTCCTGTCTAGCCATGGAACCAGCCTTCTCCAGTCATGGAACCAGGCATCTCCAGTCATGGAACCAGGAATCTTCAGCTATGGAACCGCTTTAGTCCAGCCATGGAACCAGCCTTCTCCAGTCATGGAACCATGGAACCAGGGTATCATTGGTGGCAGTCATCCACTTAACCTAACCCTAACCAAGGGGTCCGTGCCTAATCCTAACCTCGCTGGACCATCTTTGTTGTTCTCATACAGGTTACAGCCTGACCAATGCCTGTTGCTCTAACCCTAACCTCACAGGAGCCCTTTTGCTGCTCTTCACCCAGCTTGTCACCTGAGCACGGCTTCCTGCCCTAAGCCTAACCTCCTCGGGCCCCTTTATTTCTACCCCAGGATGACATCCTCATCTAGTCGGGTATAAATAAATAATACATTAAATCAATGATTAGAGTATATCCTCATAACCGGATTACGCCTGCAGGGCTGAAAAGCAGCCAGGTGAGATACGGTGATCCGCTGCACATGTGCATCCTCATAACCGGATCTCACCTGCAGGCCTGAAGAGCAGCCAGGTGAGATCCGGTGACCCGCTGCACATGTGCATCCTCATAACCGGATCTCACCTGCAGGGCTGACGGGCCGCCAGGGCTGGTCAGGTCAAGCGCCACCATGACACGTCTACATGTGGCGACCGCGCTGAACGCATCGGTCCTTCTCCCGTGTCTCTACCACCTCCCGTTCCCCAGATACAAGCGGGGTCCCCCCCAAAATCGGGGGTGTATCTCCAGAACCGGACCTCCCACACCAAGTCTGAGTGCACACACGGAAAGCCCATGCCCACAAACGGGGGGTATCATTCAGGTTCCAACTCTCCAAGTCCTTCCGGTCCGTAGATGTGGGCCTCCAAAGAACAGCACAAGGGGGGTATCATTGGTGGCAGTCATCCACTTAACCTAACCAAGGGGTCCGTGCCTAATCCTAACCTCGCTGGACCATCTTTGTTGTTCTCATACAGGTTACAGCCTGACCAATGCCTGTTGCTCTAACCCTAACCTCACAGGAGCCCTTTTGCTGCTCTTCACCCAGCTTGTCACCTGAGCACGGCTTCCTGCCCTAAGCCTAACCTCCTCGGGCCCCTTTATTTCTACCCCAGGATGACATCCTCATCTAGTCGGGTATAAATAAATAAAACATTAAATCAATGATTAGAGTATATCCTCATAACCGGATTACGCCTGCAGGGCTGAAAAGCAGCCAGGTGAGATACGGTGATCCGCTGCACATGTGCATCCTCATAACCGGATCTCACCTGCAGGCCTGAAGAGCAGCCAGGTGAGATCCGGTGACCCGCTGCACATGTGCATCCTCATAACCGGATCTCACCTGCAGGGCTGACGGGCCGCCAGGGCTGGTCAGGTCAAGCGCCACCATGACACGTCTACATGTGGCGACCGCGCTGAACGCATCGGTCCTTCTCCCGTGTCTCTACCACCTCCCGTTCCCCAGATACAAGCGGGGTCCCCCCCAAAATCGGGGGTGTATCTCCAGAACCGGACCTCCCACACCAAGTCTGAGTGCACACACGGAAAGCCCATGCCCACAAACGGGGGGTATCATTCAGGTTCCAACTCTCCAAGTCCTTCCGGTCCGTAGATGTGGGCCTCCAAAGAACAGCACAAGGGGGGTATCATTGGTGGCAGTCATCCACTTAACCCTATGGAGAAGCCAGGTGAGATCCGGTGACCCGCTGCACATGTGCATCCTCATAACCGGATCTCACCTGCAGGCCTGAAGAGCAGCCAGGTGAGATCCGGTGACCCGCTGCACATGTGCATCCTCATAACCGGATCTCACCTGCAGGGCTGACGGGCCGCCAGGGCTGGTCAGGTCAAGCGCCACCATGACACGTCTACATGTGGCGACCGCGCTGAACGCATCGGTCCTTCTCCCGTGTCTCTACCACCTCCCGTTCCCCAGATACAAGCGGGGTCCCCCCCAAAATCGGGGGTGTATCTCCAGAACCGGACCTCCCACACCAAGTCTGAGTGCACACACGGAAAGCCCATGCCCACAAACGGGGGGTATCATTCAGGTTCCAACTCTCCAAGTCCTTCCGGTCCGTAGATGAGGGCCTCCAAAGAACAGCACAAGGGGGGTATCATTGGTGGCAGTCATCCACTTAACCTATGGAGAAGCCAGGTGAGATCCGGTGACCCGCTGCACATGTGCATCCTCATAACCGGATCTCACCTGCAGGCCTGAAGAGCAGCCAGGTGAGATCCGGTGACCCGCTGCACATGTGCATCCTCATAACCATGGAACCAGCCATTTACAGCCATTGAAACCGGGCGTTTCCACCCATGGAACCAGCCTTCTCCAGTCACGGAACCAGGGATCTACAGCCATGGAACCAGCCTTCTCCAGTCATGGAACCAGGCATCTCCAGTCATGGAACCAGGAATCTTCAGCTATGGAACCGCTTTAGTCCAACCATGGAACCAGCCTTCTCCAGTCATGGAACCATGGAACCAGGGTATCATTGGTGGCAGTCATCCACTTAACCTAACCCTAACCAAGGGGTCCGTGCCTAATCCTAACCTCGCTGGACCATCTTTGTTGTTCTCATACAGGTTACAGCCTGACCAATGCCTGTTGCTCTAACCCTAACCTCACAGGAGCCCTTTTGCTGCTCTTCACCCAGCTTGTCACCTGAGCACGGCTTCCTGCCCTAAGCCTAACCTCCTCGGGCCCCTTTATTTCTACCCCAGGATGACATCCTCATCTAGTCGGGTATAAATAAATAATACATTAAATCAATGATTAGAGTATATCCTCATAACCGGATTACGCCTGCAGGGCTGAAAAGCAGCCAGGTGAGATACGGTGACCCGCTGCACATGTGCATCCTCATAACCGGATCTCACCTGCAGGCCTGAAGAGCAGCCAGGTGAGATCCGGTGACCCGCTGCACATGTGCATCCTCATAACCGGATCTCACCTGCAGGGCTGACGGGCCGCCAGGGCTGGTCAGGTCAAGCGCCACCATGACACGTCTACATGTGGCGACCGCGCTGAACGCATCGGTCCTTCTCCCGTGTCTCTACCACCTCCCGTTCCCCAGATACAAGCGGGGCCCCCCCCAAAATCGGGGGTGTATCTCCAGAACCGGACCTCCCACACCAAGTCTGAGTGCACACACGGAAAGCCCATGCCCACAAACGGGGGGTATCATTCAGGTTCCAACTCTCCAAGTCCTTCCGGTCCGTAGATGTGGGCCTCCAAAGAACAGCACAAGGGGGGTATCATTGGTGGCAGTCATCCACTTAACCTAACCCTATGGAGAAGCCAGGTGAGATCCGGTGACCCGCTGCACATGTGCATCCTCATAACCGGATCTCACCTGCAGGCCTGAAGAGCAGCCAGGTGAGATCCGGTGACCCGCTGCACATGTGCATCCTCATAACCATGGAACCAGCCATTTACAGCCATTGAAACCGGGCGTTTCCACCCATGGAACCAGCCTTCTCCAGTCACGGAACCAGGGATCTACAGCCATGGAACCAGCCTTCTCCAGTCATGGAACCAGGCATCTCCAGTCATGGAACCAGGAATCTTCAGCTATGGAACCGCTTTAGTCCAGCCATGGAACCAGCCTTCTCCAGTCATGGAACCATGGAACCAGGGTATCATTGGTGGCAGTCATCCACTTAACCTAACCCTAACCAAGGGGTCCGTGCCTAATCCTAACCTCGCTGGACCATCTTTGTTGTTCTCATACAGGTTACAGCCTGACCAAGGCCTGTTGCTCTAACCCTAACCTCACAGGAGCCCTTTTGCTGCTCTTCACCCAGCTTGTCACCTGAGCACGGCTTCCTGCCCTAAGCCTAACCTCCTCGGGCCCCTTTATTTCTACCCCAGGATGACATCCTCATCTAGTCGGGTATAAATAAATAATACATTAAATCAATGATTAGAGTATATCCTCATAACCGGATTACGCCTGCAGGGCTGAAAAGCAGCCAGGTGAGATACGGTGATCCGCTGCACATGTGCATCCTCATAACCGGATCTCACCTGCAGGCCTGAAGAGCAGCCAGGTGAGATCCGGTGACCCGCTGCACATGTGCATCCTCATAACCGGATCTCACCTGCAGGGCTGACGGGCCGCCAGGGCTGGTCAGGTCAAGCGCCACCATGACACGTCTACATGTGGCGACCGCGCTGAACGCATCGGTCCTTCTCCCGTGTCTCTACCACCTCCCGTTCCCCAGATACAAGCGGGGTCCCCCCCAAAATCGGGGGTGTATCTCCAGAACCGGACCTCCCACACCAAGTCTGAGTGCACACACGGAAAGCCCATGCCCACAAACGGGGGGTATCATTCAGGTTCCAACTCTCCAAGTCCTTCCGGTCCGTAGATGTGGGCCTCCAAAGAACAGCACAAGGGGGGTATCATTGGTGGCAGTCATCCACTTAACCTATGGAGAAGCCAGGTGAGATCCGGTGACCCGCTGCACATGTGCATCCTCATAACCGGATCTCACCTGCAGGCCTGAAGAGCAGCCAGGTGAGATCCGGTGACCCGCTGCACATGTGCATCCTCATAACCGGATCTCACCTGCAGGGCTGACGGGCCGCCAGGGCTGGTCAGGTCAAGCGCCACCATGACACGTCTACATGTGGCGACCGCGCTGAACGCATCGGTCCTTCTCCCGTGTCTCTACCACCTCCCGTTCCCCAGATACAAGCGGGGTCCCCCCCAAACTCGGGGGTGTATCTCCAGAACCGGACCTCCCACACCAAGTCTGAGTGCACACACGGAAAGCCCATGCCCACAAACGGGGGGTATCATTCAGGTTCCAACTCTCCAAGTCCTTCCGGTCCGTAGATGTGGGCCTCCAAAGAACAGCACAAGGGGGGTATCATTGGTGGCAGTCATCCACTTAACCTATGGAGAAGCCAGGTGAGATCCGGTGACCCGCTGCACATGTGCATCCTCATAACCGGATCTCACCTGCAGGCCTGAAGAGCAGCCAGGTGAGATCCGGTGACCCGCTGCACATGTGCATCCTCATAACCATGGAACCAGCCATTTACAGCCATTGAAACCGGGCGTTTCCACCCATGGAACCAGCCTTCTCCAGTCACGGAACCAGGGATCTACAGCCATGGAACCAGCCTTCTCCAGTCATGGAACCAGGCATCTCCAGTCATGGAACCAGGAATCTTCAGCTATGGAACCGCTTTAGTCCAACCATGGAACCAGCCTTCTCCAGTCATGGAACCATGGAACCAGGGTATCATTGGTGGCAGTCATCCACTTAACCTAACCCTAACCAAGGGGTCCGTGCCTAATCCTAACCTCGCTGGACCATCTTTGTTGTTCTCATACAGGTTACAGCCTGACCAAGGCCTGTTGCTCTAACCCTAACCTCACAGGAGCCCTTTTGCTGCTCTTCACCCAGCTTGTCACCTGAGCACGGCTTCCTGCCCTAAGCCTAACCTCCTCGGGCCCCTTTATTTCTACCCCAGGATGACATCCTCATCTAGTCGGGTATAAATAAATAATACATTAAATCAATGATTAGAGTATATCCTCATAACCGGATTACGCCTGCAGGGCTGAAAAGCAGCCAGGTGAGATACGGTGATCCGCTGCACATGTGCATCCTCATAACCGGATCTCACCTGCAGGCCTGAAGAGCAGCCAGGTGAGATCCGGTGACCCGCTGCACATGTGCATCCTCATAACCGGATCTCACCTGCAGGGCTGACGGGCCGCCAGGGCTGGTCAGGTCAAGCGCCACCATGACACGTCTACATGTGGCGACCGCGCTGAACGCATCGGTCCTTCTCCCGTGTCTCTACCACCTCCCGTTCCCCAGATACAAGCGGGGTCCCCCCCAAAATCGGGGGTGTATCTCCAGAACCGGACCTCCCACACCAAGTCTGAGTGCACACACGGAAAGCCCATGCCCACAAACGGGGGGTATCATTCAGGTTCCAACTCTCCAAGTCCTTCCGGTCCGTAGATGTGGGCCTCCAAAGAACAGCACAAGGGGGGTATCATTGGTGGCAGTCATCCACTTAACCCTATGGAGAAGCCAGGTGAGATCCGGTGACCCGCTGCACATGTGCATCCTCATAACCGGATCTCACCTGCAGGCCTGAAGAGCAGCCAGGTGAGATCCGGTGACCCGCTGCACATGTGCATCCTCATAACCGGATCTCACCTGCAGGCCTGAAGAGCAGCCAGGTGAGATCCGGTGACCCGCTGCACATGTGCATCCTCATAACCATGGAACCAGCCATTTACAGCCATTGAAACCGGGCGTTTCCACCCATGGAACCAGCCTTCTCCAGTCATGGAACCAAGGATCTCCAGCCATGGAACCAGCCTTCTCCAGTCATGGAACCAGGGATCTCCAGCCATGGAACCAGCCTTCTCCAGTCATGGAACAAGGGATCTCCAGCCATGGAACCAGCCGTCTCCAGTCATGGAACCAGGGATCTCCAGCCATGGAACCAGCCGTCTCCAGTCATGGAACCAGGGATCTCCAGCCATGGAACCGCTCCTGTCTAGCCATGGAACCAGCCTTCTCCAGTCATGGAACCAGGCATCTCCAGTCATGGAACCAAGGATCTTCAGCCATGGAACCGCTTTAGTCCAGCCATGGAACCAGCCTTCTCCAGTCATGGAACCAGGGATCTCCAGCCATGGAACCAGCCTTCTCCAGTCATGGAACCAGGGATCTTTAGCCATGGAACCAGCCTTCTCCAGTCATGGAACCAGGGATCTCCAGCCATGGAACCAGCCTTCTCCAGTCATGGAACCAGGGATCTCCAGCCATGGAACCAGCCTTCTCCAGTCATGGAACCAGGGATCTCCAGCCATGGAACCAGCCTTCTCCAGTAATGGAACCAGGGATCTACAGCCATGGAACCAGCCTTCTCCAGTCATGGAACCAGGGATCTCCAGCCATGGAACCAGCCTTCTCCAGTCACGGAACCAGGGATCTTTAGCCATGGAACCAGCCTTCTCCAGTCACGGAACCAGGGATCTCCAGCCATGGAACCAGCCTTCTCCAGTCATGGAACCAGGCATCTCCAGTCATGGAACCAGGAATCTTCAGCTATGGAACCGCTTTAGTCCAGCCATGGAACCAGCCTTCTCCAGTCATGGAACCATGGAACCAGGGTATCATTGGTGGCAGTCATCCACTTAACCTAACCCTAACCAAGGGGTCCGTGCCTAATCCTAACCTCGCTGGACCATCTTTGTTGTTCTCATACAGGTTACAGCCTGACCAATGCCTGTTGCTCTAACCCTAACCTCACAGGAGCCCTTTTGCTGCTCTTCACCCAGCTTGTCACCTGAGCACGGCTTCCTGCCCTAAGCCTAACCTCCTCGGGCCCCTTTATTTCTACCCCAGGATGACATCCTCATCTAGTCGGGTATAAATAAATAAAACATTAAATCAATGATTAGAGTATATCCTCATAACCGGATTACGCCTGCAGGGCTGAAAAGCAGCCAGGTGAGATACGGTGATCCGCTGCACATGTGCATCCTCATAACCGGATCTCACCTGCAGGCCTGAAGAGCAGCCAGGTGAGATCCGGTGACCCGCTGCACATGTGCATCCTCATAACCGGATCTCACCTGCAGGCCTGAAGAGCAGCCAGGTGAGATCCGGTGACCCGCTGCACATGTGCATCCTCATAACCATGGAACCAGCCATTTACAGCCATTGAAACCGGGCGTTTCCACCCATGGAACCAGCCTTCTCCAGTCATGGAACCAAGGATCTCCAGCCATGGAACCAGCCTTCTCCAGTCATGGAACCAGGGATCTCCAGCCATGGAACCAGCCTTCTCCAGTCATGGAACAAGGGATCTCCAGCCATGGAACCAGCCGTCTCCAGTCATGGAACCAGGGATCTCCAGCCATGGAACCAGCCGTCTCCAGTCATGGAACCAGGGATCTCCAGCCATGGAACCGCTCCTGTCTAGCCATGGAACCAGCCTTCTCCAGTCATGGAACCAGGCATCTCCAGTCATGGAACCAAGGATCTTCAGCCATGGAACCGCTTTAGTCCAGCCATGGAACCAGCCTTCTCCAGTCATGGAACCAGGGATCTCCAGCCATGGAACCAGCCTTCTCCAGTCATGGAACCAGGCATCTCCAGTCATGGAACCAGGAATCTTCAGCTATGGAACCGCTTTAGTCCAGCCATGGAACCAGCCTTCTCCAGTCATGGAACCATGGAACCAGGGTATCATTGGTGGCAGTCATCCACTTAACCTAACCCTAACCAAGGGGTCCGTGCCTAATCCTAACCTCGCTGGACCATCTTTGTTGTTCTCATACAGGTTACAGCCTGACCAATGCCTGTTGCTCTAACCCTAACCTCACAGGAGCCCTTTTGCTGCTCTTCACCCAGCTTGTCACCTGAGCACGGCTTCCTGCCCTAAGCCTAACCTCCTCGGGCCCCTTTATTTCTACCCCAGGATGACATCCTCATCTAGTCGGGTATAAATAAATAAAACATTAAATCAATGATTAGAGTATATCCTCATAACCGGATTACGCCTGCAGGGCTGAAAAGCAGCCAGGTGAGATACGGTGATCCGCTGCACATGTGCATCCTCATAACCGGATCTCACCTGCAGGCCTGAAGAGCAGCCAGGTGAGATCCGGTGACCCGCTGCACATGTGCATCCTCATAACCGGATCTCACCTGCAGGGCTGACGGGCCGCCAGGGCTGGTCAGGTCAAGCGCCACCATGACACGTCTACATGTGGCGACCGCGCTGAACGCATCGGTCCTTCTCCCGTGTCTCTACCACCTCCCGTTCCCCAGATACAAGCGGGGTCCCCCCCAAAATCGGGGGTGTATCTCCAGAACCGGACCTCCCACACCAAGTCTGAGTGCACACACGGAAAGCCCATGCCCACAAACGGGGGGTATCATTCAGGTTCCAACTCTCCAAGTCCTTCCGGTCCGTAGATGTGGGCCTCCAAAGAACAGCACAAGGGGGGTATCATTGGTGGCAGTCATCCACTTAACCCTATGGAGAAGCCAGGTGAGATCCGGTGACCCGCTGCACATGTGCATCCTCATAACCGGATCTCACCTGCAGGCCTGAAGAGCAGCCAGGTGAGATCCGGTGACCCGCTGCACATGTGCATCCTCATAACCGGATCTCACCTGCAGGCCTGAAGAGCAGCCAGGTGAGATCCGGTGACCCGCTGCACATGTGCATCCTCATAACCATGGAACCAGCCATTTACAGCCATTGAAACCGGGCGTTTCCACCCATGGAACCAGCCTTCTCCAGTCATGGAACCAAGGATCTCCAGCCATGGAACCAGCCTTCTCCAGTCATGGAACCAGGGATCTCCAGCCATGGAACCAGCCTTCTCCAGTCATGGAACAAGGGATCTCCAGCCATGGAACCAGCCGTCTCCAGTCATGGAACCAGGGATCTCCAGCCATGGAACCAGCCGTCTCCAGTCATGGAACCAGGGATCTCCAGCCATGGAACCGCTCCTGTCTAGCCATGGAACCAGCCTTCTCCAGTCATGGAACCAGGCATCTCCAGTCATGGAACCAAGGATCTTCAGCCATGGAACCGCTTTAGTCCAGCCATGGAACCAGCCTTCTCCAGTCATGGAACCAGGGATCTCCAGCCATGGAACCAGCCTTCTCCAGTCATGGAACCAGGGATCTTTAGCCATGGAACCAGCCTTCTCCAGTCATGGAACCAGGGATCTCCAGCCATGGAACCAGCCTTCTCCAGTCATGGAACCAGGGATCTCCAGCCATGGAACCAGCCTTCTCCAGTCATGGAACCAGGGATCTCCAGCCATGGAACCAGCCTTCTCCAGTAATGGAACCAGGGATCTACAGCCATGGAACCAGCCTTCTCCAGTCATGGAACCAGGGATCTCCAGCCATGGAACCAGCCTTCTCCAGTCACGGAACCAGGGATCTTTAGCCATGGAACCAGCCTTCTCCAGTCACGGAACCAGGGATCTCCAGCCATGGAACCAGCCTTCTCCAGTCATGGAACCAGGCATCTCCAGTCATGGAACCAGGAATCTTCAGCTATGGAACCGCTTTAGTCCAGCCATGGAACCAGCCTTCTCCAGTCATGGAACCATGGAACCAGGGTATCATTGGTGGCAGTCATCCACTTAACCTAACCCTAACCAAGGGGTCCGTGCCTAATCCTAACCTCGCTGGACCATCTTTGTTGTTCTCATACAGGTTACAGCCTGACCAATGCCTGTTGCTCTAACCCTAACCTCACAGGAGCCCTTTTGCTGCTCTTCACCCAGCTTGTCACCTGAGCACGGCTTCCTGCCCTAAGCCTAACCTCCTCGGGCCCCTTTATTTCTACCCCAGGATGACATCCTCATCTAGTCGGGTATAAATAAATAAAACATTAAATCAATGATTAGAGTATATCCTCATAACCGGATTACGCCTGCAGGGCTGAAAAGCAGCCAGGTGAGATACGGTGATCCGCTGCACATGTGCATCCTCATAACCGGATCTCACCTGCAGGCCTGAAGAGCAGCCAGGTGAGATCCGGTGACCCGCTGCACATGTGCATCCTCATAACCGGATCTCACCTGCAGGCCTGACGGGCCGCCAGGGCTGGTCAGGTCAAGCGCCACCATGACACGTCTACATGTGGCGACCGCGCTGAACGCATCGGTCCTTCTCCCGTGTCTCTACCACCTCCCGTTCCCCAGATACAAGCGGGGTCCCCCCCAAAATCGGGGGTGTATCTCCAGAACCGGACCTCCCACACCAAGTCTGAGTGCACACACGGAAAGCCCATGCCCACAAACGGGGGGTATCATTCAGGTTCCAACTCTCCAAGTCCTTCCGGTCCGTAGATGTGGGCCTCCAAAGAACAGCACAAGGGGGGTATCATTGGTGGCAGTCATCCACTTAACCTAACCAAGGGGTCCGTGCCTAATCCTAACCTCGCTGGACCATCTTTGTTGTTCTCATACAGGTTACAGCCTGACCAATGCCTGTTGCTCTAACCCTAACCTCACAGGAGCCCTTTTGCTGCTCTTCACCCAGCTTGTCACCTGAGCACGGCTTCCTGCCCTAAGCCTAACCTCCTCGGGCCCCTTTATTTCTACCCCAGGATGACATCCTCATCTAGTCGGGTATAAATAAATAAAACATTAAATCAATGATTAGAGTATATCCTCATAACCGGATTACGCCTGCAGGCCTGAAGAGCAGCCAGGTGAGATACGGTGATCCGCTGCACATGTGCATCCTCATAACCGGATCTCACCTGCAGGCCTGAAGAGCAGCCAGGTGAGATCCGGTGACCCGCTGCACATGTGCATCCTCATAACCGGATCTCACCTGCAGGCCTGACGGGCCGCCAGGGCTGGTCAGGTCAAGCGCCACCATGACACGTCTACATGTGGCGACCGCGCTGAACGCATCGGTCCTTCTCCCGTGTCTCTACCACCTCCCGTTCCCCAGATACAAGCGGGGTCCCCCCCAAAATCGGGGGTGTATCTCCAGAACCGGACCTCCCACACCAAGTCTGAGTGCACACACGGAAAGCCCATGCCCACAAACGGGGGGTATCATTCAGGTTCCAACTCTCCAAGTCCTTCCGGTCCGTAGATGTGGGCCTCCAAAGAACAGCACAAGGGGGGTATCATTGGTGGCAGTCATCCACTTAACCTATGGAGAAGCCAGGTGAGATCCGGTGATCCGCTGCACATGTGCATCCTCATAACCGGATCTCACCTGCAGGCCTGAAGAGCAGCCAGGTGAGATCCGGTGACCCGCTGCACATGTGCATCCTCATAACCATGGAACCAGCCATTTACAGCCATTGAAACCGGGCGTTTCCACCCATGGAACCAGCCTTCTCCAGTCACGGAACCAGGGATCTACAGCCATGGAACCAGCCTTCTCCAGTCATGGAACCAGGCATCTCCAGTCATGGAACCAGGAATCTTCAGCTATGGAACCGCTTTAGTCCAGCCATGGAACCAGCCTTCTCCAGTCATGGAACCATGGAACCAGGGTATCATTGGTGGCAGTCATCCACTTAACCTAACCCTAACCAAGGGGTCCGTGCCTAATCCTAACCTCGCTGGACCATCTTTGTTGTTCTCATACAGGTTACAGCCTGACCAAGGCCTGTTGCTCTAACCCTAACCTCACAGGAGCCCTTTTGCTGCTCTTCACCCAGCTTGTCACCTGAGCACGGCTTCCTGCCCTAAGCCTAACCTCCTCGGGCCCCTTTATTTCTACCCCAGGATGACATCCTCATCTAGTCGGGTATAAATAAATAAAACATTAAATCAATGATTAGAGTATATCCTCATAACCGGATTACGCCTGCAGGGCTGAAAAGCAGCCAGGTGAGATACGGTGATCCGCTGCACATGTGCATCCTCATAACCGGATCTCACCTGCAGGCCTGAAGAGCAGCCAGGTGAGATCCGGTGACCCGCTGCACATGTGCATCCTCATAACCGGATCTCACCTGCAGGGCTGACGGGCCGCCAGGGCTGGTCAGGTCAAGCGCCACCATGACACGTCTACATGTGGCGACCGCGCTGAACGCATCGGTCCTTCTCCCGTGTCTCTACCACCTCCCGTTCCCCAGATACAAGCGGGGTCCCCCCCAAAATCGGGGGTGTATCTCCAGAACCGGACCTCCCACACCAAGTCTGAGTGCACACACGGAAAGCCCATGCCCACAAACGGGGGGTATCATTCAGGTTCCAACTCTCCAAGTCCTTCCGGTCCGTAGATGTGGGCCTCCAAAGAACAGCACAAGGGGGGTATCATTGGTGGCAGTCATCCACTTAACCTATGGAGAAGCCAGGTGAGATCCGGTGACCCGCTGCACATGTGCATCCTCATAACCGGATCTCACCTGCAGGCCTGAAGAGCAGCCAGGTGAGATCCGGTGACCCGCTGCACATGTGCATCCTCATAACCGGATCTCACCTGCAGGCCTGAAGAGCAGCCAGGTGAGATCCGGTGACCCGCTGCACATGTGCATCCTCATAACCATGGAACCAGCCATTTACAGCCATTGAAACCGGGCGTTTCCACCCATGGAACCAGCCTTCTCCAGTCATGGAACCAAGGATCTCCAGCCATGGAACCAGCCTTCTCCAGTCATGGAACCAGGGATCTCCAGCCATGGAACCAGCCTTCTCCAGTCATGGAACAAGGGATCTCCAGCCATGGAACCAGCCGTCTCCAGTCATGGAACCAGGGATCTCCAGCCATGGAACCAGCCGTCTCCAGTCATGGAACCAGGGATCTCCAGCCATGGAACCGCTCCTGTCTAGCCATGGAACCAGCCTTCTCCAGTCATGGAACCAGGCATCTCCAGTCATGGAACCAAGGATCTTCAGCCATGGAACCGCTTTAGTCCAGCCATGGAACCAGCCTTCTCCAGTCATGGAACCAGGGATCTCCAGCCATGGAACCAGCCTTCTCCAGTCATGGAACCAGGGATCTACAGCCATGGAACCAGCCTTCTCCAGTCATGGAACCAGGGATCTCCAGCCATGGAACCAGCCATCTCCAGTCATGGAACCAGGGATCTACAGCCATGGAACCAGCCTTCTCCAGTCATGGAACCAGGGATCTCCAGCCATGGAACCAGCCTTCTCCAGTCATGGAACCAGGGATCTCCAGCCATGGAACCAGCCTTCTCCAGTCACGGAACCAGGGATCTTTAGCCATGGAACCGCTCCTGTCTAGCCATGGAACCAGCCTTCTCCAGTCATGGAACCAGGCATCTCCAGCCATGGAACCAGCCTTCTCCAGTCACGGAACCAGGGATCTTTAGCCATGGAACCGCTCCTGTCTAGCCATGGAACCAGCCTTCTCCAGTCATGGAACCAGGCATCTCCAGTCATGGAACCAAGGATCTTCAGCCATGGAACCGCTTTAGTCCAGCCATGGAACCAGCCTTTTCCAGTCATGGAACCAGGGATCTCCAGCCATGGAACCAGCCTTCTCCAGTCATGGAACCAGGGATCTTTAGCCATGGAACCAGCCTTCTCCAGTCATGGAACCAGGGATCTCCAGCCATGGAACCAGCCTTCTCCAGTCATGGAACCAGGGATCTCCAGCCATGGAACCAGCCTTCTCCAGTCATGGAACCAGGGATCTCCAGCCATGGAACCAGCCTTCTCCAGTAATGGAACCAGGGATCTACAGCCATGGAACCAGCCTTCTCCAGTCATGGAACCAGGGATCTCCAGCCATGGAACCAGCCTTCTCCAGTCACGGAACCAGGGATCTCCAGCCATGGAACCAGCCTTCTCCAGTCATGGAACCAGGCATCTCCAGTCATGGAACCAGGAATCTTCAGCTATGGAACCGCTTTAGTCCAGCCATGGAACCAGCCTTCTCCAGTCATGGAACCATGGAACCAGGGTATCATTGGTGGCAGTCATCCACTTAACCTAACCCTAACCAAGGGGTCCGTGCCTAATCCTAACCTCGCTGGACCATCTTTGTTGTTCTCATACAGGTTACAGCCTGACCAATGCCTGTTGCTCTAACCCTAACCTCACAGGAGCCCTTTTGCTGCTCTTCACCCAGCTTGTCACCTGAGCACGGCTTCCTGCCCTAAGCCTAACCTCCTCGGGCCCCTTTATTTCTACCCCAGGATGACATCCTCATCTAGTCGGGTATAAATAAATAAAACATTAAATCAATGATTAGAGTATATCCTCATAACCGGATTACGCCTGCAGGGCTGAAAAGCAGCCAGGTGAGATACGGTGATCCGCTGCACATGTGCATCCTCATAACCGGATCTCACCTGCAGGCCTGAAGAGCAGCCAGGTGAGATCCGGTGACCCGCTGCACATGTGCATCCTCATAACCGGATCTCACCTGCAGGGCTGACGGGCCGCCAGGGCTGGTCAGGTCAAGCGCCACCATGACACGTCTACATGTGGCGACCGCGCTGAACGCATCGGTCCTTCTCCCGTGTCTCTACCACCTCCCGTTCCCCAGATACAAGCGGGGTCCCCCCCAAAATCGGGGGTGTATCTCCAGAACCGGACCTCCCACACCAAGTCTGAGTGCACACACGGAAAGCCCATGCCCACAAACGGGGGGTATCATTCAGGTTCCAACTCTCCAAGTCCTTCCGGTCCGTAGATGTGGGCCTCCAAAGAACAGCACAAGGGGGGTATCATTGGTGGCAGTCATCCACTTAACCTATGGAGAAGCCAGGTGAGATCCGGTGACCCGCTGCACATGTGCATCCTCATAACCGGATCTCACCTGCAGGCCTGAAGAGCAGCCAGGTGAGATCCGGTGACCCGCTGCACATGTGCATCCTCATAACCATGGAACCAGCCATTTACAGCCATTGAAACCGGGCGTTTCCACCCATGGAACCAGCCTTCTCCAGTCACGGAACCAGGGATCTCCAGCCATGGAACCAGCCTTCTCCAGTCATGGAACCAGGCATCTCCAGTCATGGAACCAGGAATCTTCAGCTATGGAACCGCTTTAGTCCAGCCATGGAACCAGCCTTCTCCAGTCATGGAACCATGGAACCAGGGTATCATTGGTGGCAGTCATCCACTTAACCTAACCCTAACCAAGGGGTCCGTGCCTAATCCTAACCTCGCTGGACCATCTTTGTTGTTCTCATACAGGTTACAGCCTGACCAATGCCTGTTGCTCTAACCCTAACCTCACAGGAGCCCTTTTGCTGCTCTTCACCCAGCTTGTCACCTGAGCACGGCTTCCTGCCCTAAGCCTAACCTCCTCGGGCCCCTTTATTTCTACCCCAGGATGACATCCTCATCTAGTCGGGTATAAATAAATAAAACATTAAATCAATGATTAGAGTATATCCTCATAACCGGATTACGCCTGCAGGGCTGAAAAGCAGCCAGGTGAGATACGGTGATCCGCTGCACATGTGCATCCTCATAACCGGATCTCACCTGCAGGCCTGAAGAGCAGCCAGGTGAGATCCGGTGACCCGCTGCACATGTGCATCCTCATAACCGGATCTCACCTGCAGGGCTGACGGGCCGCCAGGGCTGGTCAGGTCAAGCGCCACCATGACACGTCTACATGTGGCGACCGCGCTGAACGCATCGGTCCTTCTCCCGTGTCTCTACCACCTCCCGTTCCCCAGATACAAGCGGGGTCCCCCCCAAAATCGGGGGTGTATCTCCAGAACCGGACCTCCCACACCAAGTCTGAGTGCACACACGGAAAGCCCATGCCCACAAACGGGGGGTATCATTCAGGTTCCAACTCTCCAAGTCCTTCCGGTCCGTAGATGTGGGCCTCCAAAGAACAGCACAAGGGGGGTATCATTGGTGGCAGTCATCCACTTAACCTATGGAGAAGCCAGGTGAGATCCGGTGACCCGCTGCACATGTGCATCCTCATAACCGGATCTCACCTGCAGGCCTGAAGAGCAGCCAGGTGAGATCCGGTGACCCGCTGCACATGTGCATCCTCATAACCATGGAACCAGCCATTTACAGCCATTGAAACCGGGCGTTTCCACCCATGGAACCAGCCTTCTCCAGTCATGGAACCAGGGATCTCCAGCCATGGAACCAGCCTTCTCCAGTCATGGAACCAGGCATCTCCAGTCATGGAACCAGGAATCTTCAGCTATGGAACCGCTTTAGTCCAACCATGGAACCAGCCTTCTCCAGTCATGGAACCATGGAACCAGGGTATCATTGGTGGCAGTCATCCACTTAACCTAACCCTAACCAAGGGGTCCGTGCCTAATCCTAACCTCGCTGGACCATCTTTGTTGTTCTCATACAGGTTACAGCCTGACCAAGGCCTGTTGCTCTAACCCTAACCTCACAGGAGCCCTTTTGCTGCTCTTCACCCAGCTTGTCACCTGAGCACGGCTTCCTGCCCTAAGCCTAACCTCCTCGGGCCCCTTTATTTCTACCCCAGGATGACATCCTCATCTAGTCGGGTATAAATAAATAAAACATTAAATCAATGATTAGAGTATATCCTCATAACCGGATTACGCCTGCAGGGCTGAAAAGCAGCCAGGTGAGATACGGTGATCCGCTGCACATGTGCATCCTCATAACCGGATCTCACCTGCAGGCCTGAAGAGCAGCCAGGTGAGATCCGGTGACCCGCTGCACATGTGCATCCTCATAACCGGATCTCACCTGCAGGGCTGACGGGCCGCCAGGGCTGGTCAGGTCAAGCGCCACCATGACACGTCTACATGTGGCGACCGCGCTGAACGCATCGGTCCTTCTCCCGTGTCTCTACCACCTCCCGTTCCCCAGATACAAGCGGGGTCCCCCCCAAAATCGGGGGTGTATCTCCAGAACCGGACCTCCCACACCAAGTCTGAGTGCACACACGGAAAGCCCATGCCCACAAACGGGGGGTATCATTCAGGTTCCAACTCTCCAAGTCCTTCCGGTCCGTAGATGTGGGCCTCCAAAGAACAGCACAAGGGGGGTATCATTGGTGGCAGTCATCCACTTAACCTATGGAGAAGCCAGGTGAGATCCGGTGACCCGCTGCACATGTGCATCCTCATAACCGGATCTCACCTGCAGGCCTGAAGAGCAGCCAGGTGAGATCCGGTGACCCGCTGCACATGTGCATCCTCATAACCATGGAACCAGCCATTTACAGCCATTGAAACCGGGCGTTTCCACCCATGGAACCAGCCTTCTCCAGTCACGGAACCAGGGATCTACAGCCATGGAACCAGCCTTCTCCAGTCATGGAACCAGGCATCTCCAGTCATGGAACCAGGAATCTTCAGCTATGGAACCGCTTTAGTCCAGCCATGGAACCAGCCTTCTCCAGTCATGGAACCATGGAACCAGGGTATCATTGGTGGCAGTCATCCACTTAACCTAACCCTAACCAAGGGGTCCGTGCCTAATCCTAACCTCGCTGGACCATCTTTGTTGTTCTCATACAGGTTACAGCCTGACCAAGGCCTGTTGCTCTAACCCTAACCTCACAGGAGCCCTTTTGCTGCTCTTCACCCAGCTTGTCACCTGAGCACGGCTTCCTGCCCTAAGCCTAACCTCCTCGGGCCCCTTTATTTCTACCCCAGGATGACATCCTCATCTAGTCGGGTATAAATAAATAAAACATTAAATCAATGATTAGAGTATATCCTCATAACCGGATTACGCCTGCAGGGCTGAAAAGCAGCCAGGTGAGATACGGTGATCCGCTGCACATGTGCATCCTCATAACCGGATCTCACCTGCAGGCCTGAAGAGCAGCCAGGTGAGATCCGGTGACCCGCTGCACATGTGCATCCTCATAACCGGATCTCACCTGCAGGGCTGACGGGCCGCCAGGGCTGGTCAGGTCAAGCGCCACCATGACACGTCTACATGTGGCGACCGCGCTGAACGCATCGGTCCTTCTCCCGTGTCTCTACCACCTCCCGTTCCCCAGATACAAGCGGGGTCCCCCCCCAACATCGGGGGTGTATCTCCAGAACCGGACCTCCCACACCAAGTCTGAGTGCACACACGGAAAGCCCATGCCCACAAACGGGGGGTATCATTCAGGTTCCAACTCTCCAAGTCCTTCCGGTCCGTAGATGTGGGCCTCCAAAGAACAGCACAAGGGGGGTATCATTGGTGGCAGTCATCCACTTAACCTAACCAAGGGGTCCGTGCCTAATCCTAACCTCGCTGGACCATCTTTGTTGTTCTCATACAGGTTACAGCCTGACCAAGGCCTGTTGCTCTAACCCTAACCTCACAGGAGCCCTTTTGCTGCTCTTCACCCAGCTTGTCACCTGAGCACGGCTTCCTGCCCTAAGCCTAACCTCCTCGGGCCCCTTTATTTCTACCCCAGGATGACATCCTCATCTAGTCGGGTATAAATAAATAAAACATTAAATCAATGATTAGAGTATATCCTCATAACCGGATTACGCCTGCAGGGCTGAAAAGCAGCCAGGTGAGATACGGTGATCCGCTGCACATGTGCATCCTCATAACCGGATCTCACCTGCAGGCCTGAAGAGCAGCCAGGTGAGATCCGGTGACCCGCTGCACATGTGCATCCTCATAACCGGATCTCACCTGCAGGCCTGACGGGCCGCCAGGGCTGGTCAGGTCAAGCGCCACCATGACACGTCTACATGTGGCGACCGCGCTGAACGCATCGGTCCTTCTCCCGTGTCTCTACCACCTCCCGTTCCCCAGATACAAGCGGGGTCCCCCCCAAAATCGGGGGTGTATCTCCAGAACCGGACCTCCCACACCAAGTCTGAGTGCACACACGGAAAGCCCATGCCCACAAACGGGGGGTATCATTCAGGTTCCAACTCTCCAAGTCCTTCCGGTCCGTAGATGTGGGCCTCCAAAGAACAGCACAAGGGGGGTATCATTGGTGGCAGTCATCCACTTAACCTATGGAGAAGCCAGGTGAGATCCGGTGACCCGCTGCACATGTGCATCCTCATAACCGGATCTCACCTGCAGGCCTGAAGAGCAGCCAGGTGAGATCCGGTGACCCGCTGCACATGTGCATCCTCATAACCGGATCTCACCTGCAGGCCTGACGGGCCGCCAGGGCTGGTCAGGTCAAGCGCCACCATGACACGTCTACATGTGGCGACCGCGCTGAACGCATCGGTCCTTCTCCCGTGTCTCTACCACCTCCCGTTCCCCAGATACAAGCGGGGTCCCCCCCAAAATCGGGGGTGTATCTCCAGAACCGGACCTCCCACACCAAGTCTGAGTGCACACACGGAAAGCCCATGCCCACAAACGGGGGGTATCATTCAGGTTCCAACTCTCCAAGTCCTTCCGGTCCGTAGATGTGGGCCTCCAAAGAACAGCACAAGGGGGGTATCATTGGTGGCAGTCATCCACTTAACCTATGGAGAAGCCAGGTGAGATCCGGTGACCCGCTGCACATGTGCATCCTCATAACCGGATCTCACCTGCAGGCCTGAAGAGCAGCCAGGTGAGATCCGGTGACCCGCTGCACATGTGCATCCTCATAACCATGGAACCAGCCATTTACAGCCATTGAAACCGGGCGTTTCCACCCATGGAACCAGCCTTCTCCAGTCACGGAACCAGGGATCTACAGCCATGGAACCAGCCTTCTCCAGTCATGGAACCAGGCATCTCCAGTCATGGAACCAGGAATCTTCAGCTATGGAACCGCTTTAGTCCAACCATGGAACCAGCCTTCTCCAGTCATGGAACCATGGAACCAGGGTATCATTGGTGGCAGTCATCCACTTAACCTAACCCTAACCAAGGGGTCCGTGCCTAATCCTAACCTCGCTGGACCATCTTTGTTGTTCTCATACAGGTTACAGCCTGACCAATGCCTGTTGCTCTAACCCTAACCTCACAGGAGCCCTTTTGCTGCTCTTCACCCAGCTTGTCACCTGAGCACGGCTTCCTGCCCTAAGCCTAACCTCCTCGGGCCCCTTTATTTCTACCCCAGGATGACATCCTCATCTAGTCGGGTATAAATAAATAAAACATTAAATCAATGATTAGAGTATATCCTCATAACCGGATTACGCCTGCAGGGCTGAAAAGCAGCCAGGTGAGATACGGTGATCCGCTGCACATGTGCATCCTCATAACCGGATCTCACCTGCAGGCCTGAAGAGCAGCCAGGTGAGATCCGGTGACCCGCTGCACATGTGCATCCTCATAACCGGATCTCACCTGCAGGGCTGACGGGCCGCCAGGGCTGGTCAGGTCAAGCGCCACCATGACACGTCTACATGTGGCGACCGCGCTGAACGCATCGGTCCTTCTCCCGTGTCTCTACCACCTCCCGTTCCCCAGATACAAGCGGGGTCCCCCCCAAAATCGGGGGTGTATCTCCAGAACCGGACCTCCCACACCAAGTCTGAGTGCACACACGGAAAGCCCATGCCCACAAACGGGGGGTATCATTCAGGTTCCAACTCTCCAAGTCCTTCCGGTCCGTAGATGTGGGCCTCCAAAGAACAGCACAAGGGGGGTATCATTGGTGGCAGTCATCCACTTAACCTAACCAAGGGGTCCGTGCCTAATCCTAACCTCGCTGGACCATCTTTGTTGTTCTCATACAGGTTACAGCCTGACCAAGGCCTGTTGCTCTAACCCTAACCTCACAGGAGCCCTTTTGCTGCTCTTCACCCAGCTTGTCACCTGAGCACGGCTTCCTGCCCTAAGCCTAACCTCCTCGGGCCCCTTTATTTCTACCCCAGGATGACATCCTCATCTAGTCGGGTATAAATAAATAATACATTAAATCAATGATTAGAGTATATCCTCATAACCGGATTACGCCTGCAGGGCTGAAAAGCAGCCAGGTGAGATACGGTGATCCGCTGCACATGTGCATCCTCATAACCGGATCTCACCTGCAGGCCTGAAGAGCAGCCAGGTGAGATCCGGTGACCCGCTGCACATGTGCATCCTCATAACCGGATCTCACCTGCAGGCCTGACGGGCCGCCAGGGCTGGTCAGGTCAAGCGCCACCATGACACGTCTACATGTGGCGACCGCGCTGAACGCATCGGTCCTTCTCCCGTGTCTCTACCACCTCCCGTTCCCCAGATACAAGCGGGGTCCCCCCCAAAATCGGGGGTGTATCTCCAGAACCGGACCTCCCACACCAAGTCTGAGTGCACACACGGAAAGCCCATGCCCACAAACGGGGGGTATCATTCAGGTTCCAACTCTCCAAGTCCTTCCGGTCCGTAGATGTGGGCCTCCAAAGAACAGCACAAGGGGGGTATCATTGGTGGCAGTCATCCACTTAACCTATGGAGAAGCCAGGTGAGATCCGGTGACCCGCTGCACATGTGCATCCTCATAACCGGATCTCACCTGCAGGCCTGAAGAGCAGCCAGGTGAGATCCGGTGACCCGCTGCACATGTGCATCCTCATAACCATGGAACCAGCCATTTACAGCCATTGAAACCGGGCGTTTCCACCCATGGAACCAGCCTTCTCCAGTCACGGAACCAGGGATCTCCAGCCATGGAACCAGCCTTCTCCAGTCATGGAACCAGGCATCTCCAGTCATGGAACCAGGAATCTTCAGCTATGGAACCGCTTTAGTCCAACCATGGAACCAGCCTTCTCCAGTCATGGAACCATGGAACCAGGGTATCATTGGTGGCAGTCATCCACTTAACCTAACCCTAACCAAGGGGTCCGTGCCTAATCCTAACCTCGCTGGACCATCTTTGTTGTTCTCATACAGGTTACAGCCTGACCAAGGCCTGTTGCTCTAACCCTAACCTCACAGGAGCCCTTTTGCTGCTCTTCACCCAGCTTGTCACCTGAGCACGGCTTCCTGCCCTAAGCCTAACCTCCTCGGGCCCCTTTATTTCTACCCCAGGATGACATCCTCATCTAGTCGGGTATAAATAAATAAAACATTAAATCAATGATTAGAGTATATCCTCATAACCGGATTACGCCTGCAGGGCTGAAAAGCAGCCAGGTGAGATACGGTGATCCGCTGCACATGTGCATCCTCATAACCGGATCTCACCTGCAGGCCTGAAGAGCAGCCAGGTGAGATCCGGTGACCCGCTGCACATGTGCATCCTCATAACCGGATCTCACCTGCAGGGCTGACGGGCCGCCAGGGCTGGTCAGGTCAAGCGCCACCATGACACGTCTACATGTGGCGACCGCGCTGAACGCATCGGTCCTTCTCCCGTGTCTCTACCACCTCCCGTTCCCCAGATACAAGCGGGGTCCCCCCCAAAATCGGGGGTGTATCTCCAGAACCGGACCTCCCACACCAAGTCTGAGTGCACACACGGAAAGCCCATGCCCACAAACGGGGGGTATCATTCAGGTTCCAACTCTCCAAGTCCTTCCGGTCCGTAGATGTGGGCCTCCAAAGAACAGCACAAGGGGGGTATCATTGGTGGCAGTCATCCACTTAACCTATGGAGAAGCCAGGTGAGATCCGGTGACCCGCTGCACATGTGCATCCTCATAACCGGATCTCACCTGCAGGCCTGAAGAGCAGCCAGGTGAGATCCGGTGACCCGCTGCACATGTGCATCCTCATAACCGGATCTCACCTGCAGGCCTGAAGAGCAGCCAGGTGAGATCCGGTGACCCGCTGCACATGTGCATCCTCATAACCGGATCTCACCTGCAGGCCTGAAGAGCAGCCAGGTGAGATCCGGTGACCCGCTGCACATGTGCATCCTCATAACCATGGAACCAGCCATTTACAGCCATTGAAACCGGGCGTTTCCACCCATGGAACCAGCCTTCTCCAGTCACGGAACCAGGGATCTACAGCCATGGAACCAGCCTTCTCCAGTCATGGAACCAGGCATCTCCAGTCATGGAACCAGGAATCTTCAGCTATGGAACCGCTTTAGTCCAACCATGGAACCAGCCTTCTCCAGTCATGGAACCATGGAACCAGGGTATCATTGGTGGCAGTCATCCACTTAACCTAACCCTAACCAAGGGGTCCGTGCCTAATCCTAACCTCGCTGGACCATCTTTGTTGTTCTCATACAGGTTACAGCCTGACCAAGGCCTGTTGCTCTAACCCTAACCTCACAGGAGCCCTTTTGCTGCTCTTCACCCAGCTTGTCACCTGAGCACGGCTTCCTGCCCTAAGCCTAACCTCCTCGGGCCCCTTTATTTCTACCCCAGGATGACATCCTCATCTAGTCGGGTATAAATAAATAAAACATTAAATCAATGATTAGAGTATATCCTCATAACCGGATTACGCCTGCAGGGCTGAAAAGCAGCCAGGTGAGATACGGTGATCCGCTGCACATGTGCATCCTCATAACCGGATCTCACCTGCAGGCCTGAAGAGCAGCCAGGTGAGATCCGGTGACCCGCTGCACATGTGCATCCTCATAACCGGATCTCACCTGCAGGGCTGACGGGCCGCCAGGGCTGGTCAGGTCAAGCGCCACCATGACACGTCTACATGTGGCGACCGCGCTGAACGCATCGGTCCTTCTCCCGTGTCTCTACCACCTCCCGTTCCCCAGATACAAGCGGGGTCCCCCCCAAAATCGGGGGTGTATCTCCAGAACCGGACCTCCCACACCAAGTCTGAGTGCACACACGGAAAGCCCATGCCCACAAACGGGGGGTATCATTCAGGTTCCAACTCTCCAAGTCCTTCCGGTCCGTAGATGTGGGCCTCCAAAGAACAGCACAAGGGGGGTATCATTGGTGGCAGTCATCCACTTAACCTAACCAAGGGGTCCGTGCCTAATCCTAACCTCGCTGGACCATCTTTGTTGTTCTCATACAGGTTACAGCCTGACCAAGGCCTGTTGCTCTAACCCTAACCTCACAGGAGCCCTTTTGCTGCTCTTCACCCAGCTTGTCACCTGAGCACGGCTTCCTGCCCTAAGCCTAACCTCCTCGGGCCCCTTTATTTCTACCCCAGGATGACATCCTCATCTAGTCGGGTATAAATAAATAAAACATTAAATCAATGATTAGAGTATATCCTCATAACCGGATTACGCCTGCAGGGCTGAAAAGCAGCCAGGTGAGATACGGTGATCCGCTGCACATGTGCATCCTCATAACCGGATCTCACCTGCAGGCCTGAAGAGCAGCCAGGTGAGATCCGGTGACCCGCTGCACATGTGCATCCTCATAACCGGATCTCACCTGCAGGCCTGACGGGCCGCCAGGGCTGGTCAGGTCAAGCGCCACCATGACACGTCTACATGTGGCGACCGCGCTGAACGCATCGGTCCTTCTCCCGTGTCTCTACCACCTCCCGTTCCCCAGATACAAGCGGGGTCCCCCCCAAAATCGGGGGTGTATCTCCAGAACCGGACCTCCCACACCAAGTCTGAGTGCACACACGGAAAGCCCATGCCCACAAACGGGGGGTATCATTCAGGTTCCAACTCTCCAAGTCCTTCCGGTCCGTAGATGTGGGCCTCCAAAGAACAGCACAAGGGGGGTATCATTGGTGGCAGTCATCCACTTAACCTATGGAGAAGCCAGGTGAGATCCGGTGACCCGCTGCACATGTGCATCCTCATAACCGGATCTCACCTGCAGGCCTGAAGAGCAGCCAGGTGAGATCCGGTGACCCGCTGCACATGTGCATCCTCATAACCGGATCTCACCTGCAGGGCTGACGGGCCGCCAGGGCTGGTCAGGTCAAGCGCCACCATGACACGTCTACATGTGGCGACCGCGCTGAACGCATCGGTCCTTCTCCCGTGTCTCTACCACCTCCCGTTCCCCAGATACAAGCGGGGTCCCCCCCCAAACTCGGGGGTGTATCTCCAGAACCGGACCTCCCACACCAAGTCTGAGTGCACACACGGAAAGCCCATGCCCACAAACGGGGGGTATCATTCAGGTTCCAACTCTCCAAGTCCTTCCGGTCCGTAGATGTGGGCCTCCAAAGAACAGCACAAGGGGGGTATCATTGGTGGCAGTCATCCACTTAACCTATGGAGAAGCCAGGTGAGATCCGGTGACCCGCTGCACATGTGCATCCTCATAACCGGATCTCACCTGCAGGCCTGAAGAGCAGCCAGGTGAGATCCGGTGACCCGCTGCACATGTGCATCCTCATAACCGGATCTCACCTGCAGGGCTGACGGGCCGCCAGGGCTGGTCAGGTCAAGCGCCACCATGACACGTCTACATGTGGCGACCGCGCTGAACGCATCGGTCCTTCTCCCGTGTCTCTACCACCTCCCGTTCCCCAGATACAAGCGGGGTCCCCCCCAAAATCGGGGGTGTATCTCCAGAACCGGACCTCCCACACCAAGTCTGAGTGCACACACGGAAAGCCCATGCCCACAAACGGGGGGTATCATTCAGGTTCCAACTCTCCAAGTCCTTCCGGTCCGTAGATGTGGGCCTCCAAAGAACAGCACAAGGGGGGTATCATTGGTGGCAGTCATCCACTTAACCTATGGAGAAGCCAGGTGAGATCCGGTGACCCGCTGCACATGTGCATCCTCATAACCGGATCTCACCTGCAGGCCTGAAGAGCAGCCAGGTGAGATCCGGTGACCCGCTGCACATGTGCATCCTCATAACCATGGAACCAGCCATTTACAGCCATTGAAACCGGGCGTTTCCACCCATGGAACCAGCCTTCTCCAGTCATGGAACCAAGGATCTCCAGCCATGGAACCAGCCTTCTCCAGTCATGGAACCAGGGATCTCCAGCCATGGAACCAGCCTTCTCCAGTCATGGAACAAGGGATCTCCAGCCATGGAACCAGCCGTCTCCAGTCATGGAACCAGGGATCTCCAGCCATGGAACCAGCCGTCTCCAGTCATGGAACCAGGGATCTCCAGCCATGGAACCGCTCCTGTCTAGCCATGGAACCAGCCTTCTCCAGTCATGGAACCAGGCATCTCCAGTCATGGAACCAAGGATCTTCAGCCATGGAACCGCTTTAGTCCAGCCATGGAACCAGCCTTCTCCAGTCATGGAACCAGGGATCTCCAGCCATGGAACCAGCCTTCTCCAGTCATGGAACCAGGGATCTTTAGCCATGGAACCAGCCTTCTCCAGTCATGGAACCAGGGATCTCCAGCCATGGAACCAGCCTTCTCCAGTCATGGAACCAGGGATCTCCAGCCATGGAACCAGCCTTCTCCAGTCATGGAACCAGGGATCTCCAGCCATGGAACCAGCCTTCTCCAGTAATGGAACCAGGGATCTACAGCCATGGAACCAGCCTTCTCCAGTCATGGAACCAGGGATCTCCAGCCATGGAACCAGCCTTCTCCAGTCACGGAACCAGGGATCTTTAGCCATGGAACCAGCCTTCTCCAGTCACGGAACCAGGGATCTCCAGCCATGGAACCAGCCTTCTCCAGTCATGGAACCAGGCATCTCCAGTCATGGAACCAGGAATCTTCAGCTATGGAACCGCTTTAGTCCAGCCATGGAACCAGCCTTCTCCAGTCATGGAACCATGGAACCAGGGTATCATTGGTGGCAGTCATCCACTTAACCTAACCCTAACCAAGGGGTCCGTGCCTAATCCTAACCTCGCTGGACCATCTTTGTTGTTCTCATACAGGTTACAGCCTGACCAATGCCTGTTGCTCTAACCCTAACCTCACAGGAGCCCTTTTGCTGCTCTTCACCCAGCTTGTCACCTGAGCACGGCTTCCTGCCCTAAGCCTAACCTCCTCGGGCCCCTTTATTTCTACCCCAGGATGACATCCTCATCTAGTCGGGTATAAATAAATAAAACATTAAATCAATGATTAGAGTATATCCTCATAACCGGATTACGCCTGCAGGGCTGAAAAGCAGCCAGGTGAGATACGGTGATCCGCTGCACATGTGCATCCTCATAACCGGATCTCACCTGCAGGCCTGAAGAGCAGCCAGGTGAGATCCGGTGACCCGCTGCACATGTGCATCCTCATAACCGGATCTCACCTGCAGGCCTGACGGGCCGCCAGGGCTGGTCAGGTCAAGCGCCACCATGACACGTCTACATGTGGCGACCGCGCTGAACGCATCGGTCCTTCTCCCGTGTCTCTACCACCTCCCGTTCCCCAGATACAAGCGGGGTCCCCCCCCAAACTCGGGGGTGTATCTCCAGAACCGGACCTCCCACACCAAGTCTGAGTGCACACACGGAAAGCCCATGCCCACAAACGGGGGGTATCATTCAGGTTCCAACTCTCCAAGTCCTTCCGGTCCGTAGATGTGGGCCTCCAAAGAACAGCACAAGGGGGGTATCATTGGTGGCAGTCATCCACTTAACCTATGGAGAAGCCAGGTGAGATCCGGTGACCCGCTGCACATGTGCATCCTCATAACCGGATCTCACCTGCAGGCCTGAAGAGCAGCCAGGTGAGATCCGGTGACCCGCTGCACATGTGCATCCTCATAACCATGGAACCAGCCATTTACAGCCATTGAAACCGGGCGTTTCCACCCATGGAACCAGCCTTCTCCAGTCACGGAACCAGGGATCTACAGCCATGGAACCAGCCTTCTCCAGTCATGGAACCAGGCATCTCCAGTCATGGAACCAGGAATCTTCAGCTATGGAACCGCTTTAGTCCAACCATGGAACCAGCCTTCTCCAGTCATGGAACCATGGAACCAGGGTATCATTGGTGGCAGTCATCCACTTAACCTAACCCTAACCAAGGGGTCCGTGCCTAATCCTAACCTCGCTGGACCATCTTTGTTGTTCTCATACAGGTTACAGCCTGACCAAGGCCTGTTGCTCTAACCCTAACCTCACAGGAGCCCTTTTGCTGCTCTTCACCCAGCTTGTCACCTGAGCACGGCTTCCTGCCCTAAGCCTAACCTCCTCGGGCCCCTTTATTTCTACCCCAGGATGACATCCTCATCTAGTCGGGTATAAATAAATAATACATTAAATCAATGATTAGAGTATATCCTCATAACCGGATTACGCCTGCAGGGCTGAAAAGCAGCCAGGTGAGATACGGTGATCCGCTGCACATGTGCATCCTCATAACCGGATCTCACCTGCAGGCCTGAAGAGCAGCCAGGTGAGATCCGGTGACCCGCTGCACATGTGCATCCTCATAACCGGATCTCACCTGCAGGCCTGACGGGCCGCCAGGGCTGGTCAGGTCAAGCGCCACCATGACACGTCTACATGTGGCGACCGCGCTGAACGCATCGGTCCTTCTCCCGTGTCTCTACCACCTCCCGTTCCCCAGATACAAGCGGGGTCCCCCCCAAAATCGGGGGTGTATCTCCAGAACCGGACCTCCCACACCAAGTCTGAGTGCACACACGGAAAGCCCATGCCCACAAACGGGGGGTATCATTCAGGTTCCAACTCTCCAAGTCCTTCCGGTCCGTAGATGTGGGCCTCCAAAGAACAGCACAAGGGGGGTATCATTGGTGGCAGTCATCCACTTAACCTATGGAGAAGCCAGGTGAGATCCGGTGACCCGCTGCACATGTGCATCCTCATAACCGGATCTCACCTGCAGGCCTGAAGAGCAGCCAGGTGAGATCCGGTGACCCGCTGCACATGTGCATCCTCATAACCGGATCTCACCTGCAGGCCTGAAGAGCAGCCAGGTGAGATCCGGTGACCCGCTGCACATGTGCATCCTCATAACCGGATCTCACCTGCAGGCCTGAAGAGCAGCCAGGTGAGATCCGGTGACCCGCTGCACATGTGCATCCTCATAACCATGGAACCAGCCATTTACAGCCATTGAAACCGGGCGTTTCCACCCATGGAACCAGCCTTCTCCAGTCACGGAACCAGGGATCTACAGCCATGGAACCAGCCTTCTCCAGTCATGGAACCAGGCATCTCCAGTCATGGAACCAGGAATCTTCAGCTATGGAACCGCTTTA
>NW_024580603.1:35000-70218 GCF_017639745.1 Melanotaenia boesemani
CACCATTAATCCAACTGCTTTTTGCAGCCAACTTTACACAGTAGCACTGGCTAAATCTTGTGCCTTGCCCTGTATTTTATTCCTAAACCTAACCACTCGCTCTCAATGTTTAACCCTTAACTAAATCCTATGCCTGGCCCTGTATTTTTGCCCTAAACCTAACCACTCGCTCTCGGTGCCTAACCCGAAAAGTAGCCACTTTGTTTCCTCCTTAAAGCGAATCTCAATAAATGACGTTCAAACAGCACCTCCTGGACCTTATTACCTTCAGCTGTTTCCACTCCAAAGGCCCAATTGGCCACACTTTACTGATGAAGACTAAATCCAAAATAATGTGCCAAACAAAACCACCTGGATCCTTCTCAAATAAGGCAAAACAGCAAAACCTAATTGGTCATGGGACACACTCCGGGGCTTGATCAACCTCGGCGGGGCCTCCCTTGGGTGAGGGTGTCTAGTGATAATGGCCGAAACACCCCGTGATCCCAGGGTCCACTACTGATGATGTGTCCTAAATTCTCACTCATCAAACAGGGTTTGCACCCAGGTTCAACTTAAACTATAGTGCAAAACACCTAAATGTTCGCAACTGCAAAAACTCTCCAAAACAGGAAGCCAAAATCCAGTAGTCCCAACTTCAGCTTAAATCATAGTGCAAAAGACCTAAATGTCCGCAACTGCAAAGACTCTCCAAAACAGGAAGCCAAAATCCAGTCGCCATTTGCTCCCTTCACTGGCTCCAACATTTTCTTTCCTTTCTTCCTCTCCTCTATGGGATGGACTCCATAGGAGGTTGAGACCCAGAGTGACAGGCGGTGGCCCGTGCATTGCCTTTGGCTCCCTATCCAAACTGTTTCGGTTATTTTGCTGATTCAGGGGGAGTCATCGAGAAAAGACGCCAATCCCTAACCAGCCTGTGCCTTCGGACAACCAGGTCTCTTCAACTCGAAGGGAGTCCATCTCTTTCTTTCTCTCTGATCTCCTTCCGCCCTCCCTCCTTACTCTTGGAGGGGGGAGGGGGGAGCCAAGGAATGCCTAGTCCGGCACGGTGTTGGTTGAGATGTAGTCACATTCCCCATCACTGCTCCTTGGTAATTCCTTTTCCACTTCCTCACTCTGATTCCTCACCCTCATCTTTGCTCTACATGACCTTCATGCCGTTCACCAATGGAACAATGGGACTCATCTCCAACAAGCTCCAAAACCTGAACATCTTCTGAAGCTGAATTCCAGTCTCCAACATAACAGCAAACTCATTTGGAATCACAACATCTTGAAGAAATGGAAGAGTGAGACTCATCTCCAACAAGTTCCAAAACCTGAACATCTTCTGAAGCTGAATTCCAGTTTCCAACATAAAAACAAACTCACTTGGAATCACAACATCTTGAAGAAATGGAAGAGTGAGACTCATCTCCAACAAACTCCAAAACCTGAACATCTTCTGAAGCAGAATTCCAGTTTCCAACATAAAAACAAACTCATTTGGAATCACAACATCTTGAAGAAATGGAAGAGTGAGACTCATCTCCAACAAGCTCCAAAAACCTGAACATCTTCTGAAGCAGAATTCCAGTTTCCAACATAAAAACAAACTCATTTGGAATCACAACATCTTGAAGACGGACGGTCACATGCTCCTTATCCACTTCTTGAAGCGTCCACTGGAAATTACCCAATCACAACCTTACAGTCATCTTGGACCCAACACACCATCTCTTTGCCACTTTTCAGTGGAAATCTCATCACCCTCTATTGGGATCTTGAAAGGGATCTTGAAACCAAACCCCTGCCACTTCTCAATATTCATGTCGAGAGCCTTTTTTCACGATTTTTTCACGATCTTGTACCCCACAACATTTTAGGAACTCCTCGCCACTTTTCTGCGGGACTTTTTCTGGATTTTGCCCTGGATTCCCCGGTTGCAATTATTTCATTCCTTATTAATGCTCCATCACTGGACGTGACTGAATTGCCAAGTCTCCTGTGACAACTCATTACAACCTTCTACATGGATCTTGACGCGACCACAAGTTACAACGGTGAAGGTCCTGGACCAGGTGACACACATTCCTTATCACCAAATGGATGCCACCTCCACTTATGACCCCAGACATTCAAACAACCTGCCTGGATGACTAACCCACAACATCACGGATGACCAAGGGATTTACCCAGCATTCCATTCTCTCCCATCCAGTCGAATTGCAGATTTTCTTCCCCAGTTACAAACACGGAAAGATCTAATAACTTTTCCCCAAATTTGATAGCTCCAGCACTAACTAAACGAAAGTTATAGCCAAATAAAGGAAAATTACCCATCATGCTACACCGATTTCGGAAATCGGCTTCTTCTTTCCAATTTCAGAGCCAATCTTTGATTAATCCTGCGCATATGGGGTATCAAAACAACCATCAGAACCCCTACTATTCTAATAGGTAGATAATATCAAGGAGTGGACAATCCTGAAAGACTTTTGATTTACACCGTAACTGAAAAGGCTGTCAGCAAAATGGACCTCTCTGGGATTTTCACCCCAACATTTAAGAAGACAGGCCCCAGGAGGACTAACTTATGGTAAGCTCCTACCACACACTCTCACTATTCAATCGCAGGCTCCTGGGGTTGTGCGGTGTATGGAACACAGGGCCTCCTTTCGGCTGACCCTCTGGGTGCCTGGGAATCCCCGGAAGGCAGCAGCTCTCTGCGGCTGGTCCGGGGACACCCATTACCCTGGGGAGGGGCGGGAAGGCAGCACCTTGCTGCGGCTGGTCCCGCTCACTCTCCCGGGGGGGGCACCTGGGACACACGGGGGGCCGTAACGACCTGGGGGAGCGTGGAAGGCAGCAGCTCGCTGCGGCTGGTCCTCGTCCTTCCCCCGGGGGGGCCCCTCAGTCCCCGAACGGAGTTGCTGGAGGGGGCCTTGACTGAGTGCCGTGGCCCTGGCCAGTGGTATTCTTCCTTCACCGAGTGCGCAGTCCCAGACCCCCCGTGTTATTACATAAGGCAAAAAGGCTCTTAGCTCTAACTTTCACCATTAATCCAACTGCTTTTTGCAGCCAACTTTACACAGTAGCACTGGCTAAATCTTGTGCCTTGCCCTGTATTTTATTCCTAAACCTAACCACTCGCTCTCAATGTTTAACCCTTAACTAAATCCTATGCCTGGCCCTGTATTTTTGCCCTAAACCTAACCACTCGCTCTCGGTGCCTAACCCGAAAAGTAGCCACTTTGTTTCCTCCTTAAAGCGAATCTCAATAAATGACGTTCAAACAGCACCTCCTGGACCTTATTACCTTCAGCTGTTTCCACTCCAAAGGCCCAATTGGCCACACTTTACTGATGAAGACTAAATCCAAAATAATGTGCCAAACAAAACCACCTGGATCCTTCTCAAATAAGGCAAAACAGCAAAACCTAATTGGTCATGGGACACACTCCGGGGCTTGATCAACCTCGGCGGGGCCTCCCTTGGGTGAGGGTGTCTAGTGATAATGGCCGAAACACCCCGTGATCCCAGGGTCCACTACTGATGATGTGTCCTAAATTCTCACTCATCAAACAGGGTTTGCACCCAGGTTCAACTTAAACTATAGTGCAAAACACCTAAATGTTCGCAACTGCAAAAACTCTCCAAAACAGGAAGCCAAAATCCAGTAGTCCCAACTTCAGCTTAAATCATAGTGCAAAAGACCTAAATGTCCGCAACTGCAAAGACTCTCCAAAACAGGAAGCCAAAATCCAGTCGCCATTTGCTCCCTTCACTGGCTCCAACATTTTCTTTCCTTTCTTCCTCTCCTCTATGGGATGGACTCCATAGGAGGTTGAGACCCAGAGTGACAGGCGGTGGCCCGTGCATTGCCTTTGGCTCCCTATCCAAACTGTTTCGGTTATTTTGCTGATTCAGGGGGAGTCATCGAGAAAAGACGCCAATCCCTAACCAGCCTGTGCCTTCGGACAACCAGGTCTCTTCAACTCGAAGGGAGTCCATCTCTTTCTTTCTCTCTGATCTCCTTCCGCCCTCCCTCCTTACTCTTGGAGGGGGGAGGGGGGAGCCAAGGAATGCCTAGTCCGGCACGGTGTTGGTTGAGATGTAGTCACATTCCCCATCACTGCTCCTTGGTAATTCCTTTTCCACTTCCTCACTCTGATTCCTCACCCTCATCTTTGCTCTACATGACCTTCATGCCGTTCACCAATGGAACAATGGGACTCATCTCCAACAAGCTCCAAAACCTGAACATCTTCTGAAGCTGAATTCCAGTCTCCAACATAACAGCAAACTCATTTGGAATCACAACATCTTGAAGAAATGGAAGAGTGAGACTCATCTCCAACAAGTTCCAAAACCTGAACATCTTCTGAAGCTGAATTCCAGTTTCCAACATAAAAACAAACTCACTTGGAATCACAACATCTTGAAGAAATGGAAGAGTGAGACTCATCTCCAACAAACTCCAAAACCTGAACATCTTCTGAAGCAGAATTCCAGTTTCCAACATAAAAACAAACTCATTTGGAATCACAACATCTTGAAGAAATGGAAGAGTGAGACTCATCTCCAACAAGCTCCAAAAACCTGAACATCTTCTGAAGCAGAATTCCAGTTTCCAACATAAAAACAAACTCATTTGGAATCACAACATCTTGAAGACGGACGGTCACATGCTCCTTACCTTCTTCTTGAAGCGTCCGCTGGAAATCACCCAACCACAACTTTACAATCATCTGGGACCTAACCAATCTCTTGGCCACTTTTCAGTGGAAATCTCATCACCTTCTATTGGAATCTTGAAATGGATCTCGAAACCAAACCCCTGCCACTTCTCAATATTCATGTCGAGAGCCTTTTTCACGATTTTTTCACGATCTTGTACCCCACAACATTTTAGGAACTCCTCGCCACTTTTCTGCGGGACTTTTTCTGGATATTGCCCTGGATTCCCCGGTTGCAATTATTTCATTCCTTATTTAATGCTCCATCACTGGACGTGACTGAATTGCCAAGTCTCCTGTGACAACTCATTACAACCTTCTACATGGATCTTGACGCGACCACAAGTTACAACGGTGAAGGTCCTGGACCAGGTGACACACATTCCTTATCACCAAATGCATGCCACCTCCACTTATGATCCCAGACGTTCAAACAACCTGCCTGGATGACTAACCCACAACATCACGGAGGACCAAGGGATTTACCCAGCATTCCATTCTCTCCCATCCAGTCAAATTGCAGATTTTCTTCCCCAGTTACAAACACTGAAAGATCTAATAACTTTTCCCCAAATTTGATAGCTCCAGCACCAACTAAACGAAAGTTATAGCCAAATAAAGGAAAATTACCCATCATGCTACACCGATTTCGGAAATCGGCTTCTTCTTTCAATTTCAGAGCCAATCTTTTATTAATCCTGCGCATATGGGGTATCAAAACAACCGTCAGAACCCCTACTATTCAAATAGGTAGATAATATCAAGGAATGGACAATCCTGGAAGACTTTTGATTTACACCGTAACTGAAAAGGCTGTCAGCAAAATGGACCTCTTGGGATTTTCACCCCAACATTTAAGAAGACAGGACCCCGGAGGACTAACTTATGGTAAGCTCTACCACACACTCTCACTAATTCAATCGCAGGCTCCTGGGGTTGTGCGGTGTATGGAACACAGGGCCTCCTTTCGGCTGACCCTCTGGGTGCCTGGGAATCCCCGGAAGGCAGCAGCTCGCTGCGGCTGGTCCGGGACACCCGTTACCCTGGTGAGGGTCGGGAAGGCAGCACCTTGCTGCGGCTGGTCCCGCTCACTCTCCCCGGGGGGGGCACTGGGGCACACGGGGGGCCGTAACGACCTGGGGGGGCGTGGAAGGCAGCAGCTCGCTGCGGCTGGTCCTCGTCCTTCCCCCGGGGGGGCCCCTCAGTCCCCGAACGGAGTTGCTGGAGGGGGCCTTGACTGAAGTGCCGTGGCCCTGGCCAGTGGTATTCTTCCTTCACCGAGTGCGCAAATCCCAGACCCCCCGTGTTATTACATAAGGCAAAAAGGCTCTTAGCTCTAACTTTCACCATTAATCCAACTGCTTTTTGCAGCCAACTTTACACAGTAGCACTGGCTAAATCTTGTGCCTTGCCCTGTATTTTATTCCTAAACCTAACCACTCGCTCTCAATGTTTAACCCTTAACTAAATCCTATGCCTGGCCCTGTATTTTTGCCCTAAACCTAACCACTCGCTCTCGGTGCCTAACCCGAAAAGTAGCCACTTTGTTTCCTCCTTAAAGCGAATCTCAATAAATGACGTTCAAACAGCACCTCCTGGACCTTATTACCTTCAGCTGTTTCCACTCCAAAGGCCCAATTGGCCACACTTTACTGATGAAGACTAAATCCAAAATAATGTGCCAAACAAAACCACCTGGATCCTTCTCAAATAAGGCAAAACAGCAAAACCTAATTGGTCATGGGACACACTCCGGGGCTTGATCAACCTCGGCGGGGCCTCCCTTGGGTGAGGGTGTCTAGTGATAATGGCCGAAACACCCCGTGATCCCAGGGTCCACTACTGATGATGTGTCCTAAATTCTCACTCATCAAACAGGGATATGTACCCAGGCTTCAACTTTAAACTATAGTAGCAAATCACCTAAATGTGCCGCAACTGTAAAAAGCTCTCCTAAAACAGGGAAGCCAAAATCCAGTAGGTCCCAACTTCAGCTTCTAATCATAGTGCAATAGACCTAAATGTCCGCAACTGCAAAGACTCTCCAAAACAGGAAGCCAAAATCCAGTCGCCATTTGCTCCCTTCACTGGCTCCAACATTTTCTTTCCTTTCTTCCTCTCCTCTATGGGATGGACTCCATAGGAGGTTGAGACCCAGAGTGACAGGCGGTGGCCCGTGCATTGCCTTTGGCTCCCTATCCAAACTGTTTCGGTTATTTTGCTGATTCAGGGGGAGTCATCGAGAAAAGACGCCAATCCCTAACCCCTAACCCTAACCCTAACCCTAACCCTAACCCTAACCCCCCTCCTCGGACCGCTTAATTTATACCCCATCTTGATTACTCAATTCATGGTATCCTCAACCACTTAGGCCTAAATAAATAAATAAAAGATTAAACCAATGATTATAGTATATCAATTATTATATTTATATTTTCTTTGGATTGTTAATTTTGAAAAAATATCTTTCATTTTTTGTAAAATGTGTATTTGTGGATTGATGGTCACTTACCTGGAACGGGTGACCTGCGGGGGGGAGGGGGGCCTCCGGAAACAGGAGTGAGATGGCCAGTGCACAGAGCTCTGCAGCCTCCGGCCTTCGGCCTCCGGCTGCGGAGCCTTACACATTTCCTCTCCCCCTTACCTTTCTTCCTCTCCTCTATGGGATGGACTCCATAGGAGGTTGAGACCCAGAGTGACAGGCGGTGGCCCGTGCATTGCCTTTGGCTCCCTATCCAAACTGTTTCGGTTATTTTGCTGATTCAGGGGGAGTCATCGAGAAAAGACGCCAATCCCTAACCCTGACCCTATCCCTTAGCATGTAATTGCCATGTCATTACCATATTACCATGTCATGACCATATAATTACCTTATGACCATGTAATTGTCAATTTCCATGTCATTACCATGTAAGTTACATATTACCATTTCATACCTATGTAATTACTATGGAATTACCATGTTAGCATGTAATTACCATAGAATTAACAGATTACATGTAATTGACATGTAATTGCCATAATAGCATGTAATTACCGTACAATTAACAGATTACATGTAATAACCATGAAACTACCATAATAATAGGTAATTACTATGAAATCACCGTATTACCATGTAATTAACATGTAAGGAGCATTTTACCATGTCATAACCATATAATTACCTTATAACCATTTAATTATCACATTACATATATTTATCATAGATTTACCTTATTACCATGTAATTGCCATGTAATTATCATATTACCATGTAATTACCATGTAATTACATATTAGCATGTCTTGACTATGTAATTACCATATTACCATGTAAATACCTGGTAATTACAATATTAGCATGTAATTAGCATACCATTAACAGATTACATGTAATTACCATGAAATTACCATATTAATAGGGAATTACTATGTAATCACCATATTACCATGTAATTAACATGTAAGGAGCACTTTATTATGTAATAAGCATTTAATTACCTTATTACCATGTAATTATCACATTACCATGTAATTACCATGTAATTGACATATTACCATTTAATTACTTGTAATTACCATGTTAGCATGTAATTAGCATAGAATTAACAGATTACATGTAATTACCATATAATTATCCCATTACCATGTTATTACCATGTGAATATCATATAATTACCCGATTACCATGTAATTAACATGTAAGGAGCATTTTACCATGTAATAAGCATATAATTACCTTATAACCATGTAATTATCACATTACATGTAATTAATCATAGATTTACCTTATTACTATGTAATTGCCATGTAATTAACATATTACCATGTAATTACCATAATAGCATGTCTTCACTATGTAATTACCATATTACCATGTAATTACTATGTAATTACCATATTACCATGTAATAAGCATATAATTACCTTATAACCATGTAATTATCACATTACATATAATTATCATAGATTTACCTTATTACCATGTATTTGCCATGTAATTATCATATTACCAGGTAATTACCATGTAATTACCATATTAGCATGTCTTCACTATGTAATTTCCATATTACCATGTAATTACTATGTAATAACCACATTACCATGTAATAGGCATATAATTACATTACAACCATATAATTATCACATTACCATGTAATTATCATAGATTTAACGTATTACATGTAATTAACATGTGATTACCATATTAGCATGTCTTGACTATGTAATTACCATATTACCATGTAATTACTATGTCATTACCATATTACCATGTAATAAGCAAATAATTACCTTATAACCATGTTATTATCACATGAAATGTAATTTTCATAGATTTACCTTATTACCATGTAATAACCATTGTAATTACCATATTACCATGTAATTACTATGTAATTACCATATTACCATGTAATATGCATATAATTACATTATAACCATATGATTATCAAATTACCATGTAATTATCATAGATTTACCTTATTACCATGTAATTGACATGTAATTATCATATTACCATGTAATTACTATGTAATTACCATATTACCATGTAATTACTATGTAATCATCATATTACCATGTCATTAGCATATAATTACCTTTTGACCATGTAATTGTCAATTACCATGTAATTACCATGTAAGTTACATATTACCATTTAATACCTATGTAATTACTATGGAATTACCATGTTAGCATGTAATTAGCATAGAATTAACAGATTATATGTAATTACAATGTAATTATCACATTACCATGTAATTACCATTTAATTACCATAATAGCATGTAATTACCGTACAATTAACAAATTACATGTAATTACCATGAAATTACCATATTACTAAGGAATTTCTATGTAATCACCATATTACCATGTAATTAACAAGTAAGGAGCATTTTACCATGTAATAAGCATATAATTACCTTATAACCATGTAATTATCACATTACATGTAATTATCATAGATTTACCTTATTACTATGTAATTGCCATGTAATTATCATATTACCATGTAATTACCATATTAGCATGTCTTCACTATGTAATTACCATATTACCATGTAATTACTATGTAATTACCATATTACCATGTAATAAGCATATAATTACCTTATAACCATGTAATTATCACATTACCATGTAATTATCATAGATTTACCTTATTACCATGTAATTGACATGTAATTATCATATTACCATGTAATAACCATGTAATTACCATATTAGCATGTCTTCACTATGTAATTACCATATTACCATGTAATTACTATGTAATTACCATATTACCATGTAATAAGCATATAATTACATTATAACCATATAATTATCACATTACCATGTAATTATCATAGATTTACCTTATTACCATGTAATTACTATGTAATCACCATATTACATGTAATTAAAATGGTCGAAGCATTTTACCATGTAATTATCACTTTACCATGTAAGTACCATGCATTGACATATTACTATGTAATTACTATGTAATTACCATATTACCATGTAATTACTATGTAATCACCATATTACCATGTCATTAGCATATAATTACCTTATAACCATGTAATTGTCAATTACCATGTAATTACCATGTAAGTTACATATTACCATTTAATAACTATGTAATTACTATGTAATTACCATGTTAGCATATAATTAGCATAGAAATAACAGATTACATGTAATAACCATGAAACTACCATAATAATAGGTAATTACTATGAAATCACCGTATTACCATGTAATTAACATGTAAGGAGCATTTTTCTATGTAATAAGCATATAATTACCTTATTACCATATAATTATCATATTACCATGTAATTACCATGTAATTGACATATTATCATTTAATTACTATGTAATTACCATGTTAGCATGTAACTAGCATAGAATTAACAGATTAAATGTAATTACCATATAATTATCCCATTACCATGTTATTACGATGTGAATATCATATAATTACCCAATTACCATGTAATTAACATGTAATTACCATAATAGCATATAATTACCGTACAATTAACAGATGACATGTAATTACCATGAAATTACCATATTTATAAGGAATTACTATGTAATCACCATATTACCATGTAATTAACAAGTAAGGAGCATTTTACCATGTAATAAGCATATAATTACCTTATAACCATGTAATTATCACATTACATGTAATTATCATAGATTTACCTTATTACTATGTAATTGCCATGTAATTATCATATTACCATGTAATTACCATATTAGCATGTCTTCACTATGTAATTACCATATTACCATGTAATTACCATAATAGCATGTAATTACCGTACAATTAACAGATTACATGTAATAACCATGAAACTACCATAATAATAGGTAATTACTATGAAATCACCGTATTACCATGTAATTAACATGTAAGGAGCATTTTACCATGTAATAACCATATAATTACTTTATAACCATTTAAATATCACATTACATATATTTATCATAGATTTACCTTATTACCATGTAATTGCCATGTAATTATCATATTACCATGTAATTACCATGTAATTACCATATTAGCATGTCTTGACTATGTAATTACCATATTACCATGTAATTACCTGGTAATTACAATATTAGCATGTAATTAGCATACCATTAACAGATTACATGTAATTACCATGAAATTACCATATTAATAGGGAATTACTATGTAATCACCATATTACCATGTAATTAACATGTAAGGAGCACTTTATTATGTAATAAGCATATAATTACCTTATAAATATGTAATTATCACATTACCATGTAATTATCATAGATTTACCTTATTACCATGTAATTGACATGTAATTATCATATTACCATGTAATTACTATATAATTACCATATTACCATGTAATTACTATGTAATCACCATATTACCATGTCATTAGCATATGATTACCTTATGACCATGTAATTGTCAATTACCATGTATTTACCATGTAAGTTACATATTACCATTTAATACCTATGTAATTACTATGGAATTACCATGTTAGCATGTAATTAGCATAGAATTAACAGATTAGATGTAATTACAATGTAATTATCACATTACCATGTAATTACCATGTAATTGACATGTAATTACCATAATAGCATGTAATTACCGTACAATTAACAGATTACATGTAATAACCAAGAAATTACCATAATAATAACGATTTACTATGTAATAACCATATTACCATGTAATTAACATGTAAGGAGCATTTTACCATGTAATAAGCATATAATTACCTTATTACCATGTAATTATCACATTACATGTAATTATCATAGATTTACCTTATTAATATGTAATTGCCATGTAATTAACAAATTACCATGTATTTAGCATATTAGCATGTCTTCACTATGTAATTACCATATTACCATGTAATAAGCATATAATTACCTTATAACCATGTAATTATCACATTACCATGTAATTATCATAGATTTACCTTATTACCATGTAATTGACATGTAATTATCATATTACCATGTAATTACTATGTACTCACCATATGACCATGTCATTAGCATATAATTACCTTATGACCATGTAATTGTCAATTACCTTGTAATTACCATGTAAGTTACATATTACCATTTAATACCTATGTAATTACTATGGAATTACCATGTTAGCATGTAATTAGCATAGAATTACAGTGTTAGCATGTAATTAGCATAGAATTAACAGATTACATGTAAATACAATGTAATTACCATATTAGCATGTCTTCACTATGTAATTACCATATTACCATGTAATAAGCATATAATTACATTATGACCATATAATTATCACATTACCATGTAATTATCATAGATTTACCTTATTACCACTTAATTGCCATGTAATTAATAGGTAATTACTATGTAATCACCATATTACATGTAATTAAAATGGTCGAAGCATTTTACCATGTAATTATCACTTTACCATATAAGTACCATGCATTGACATATTACTATGTAATTACTATGTAATTACCATATTACCATGTAATTACTATGTAATCACCATATTACCATGTCTATAGCATATAATTACCTGATAACCGTGTAATTGTAAATTACCATGTAATTACCATGTAAGTTACATATTACCATTTGATACCTATGTCATTACTATGGAATTACCATGTTAGCATGTAATTAGCATAGAATTAACAGATTACATGTAATTACAATGTAATTATCACATTACCATGTAATTACCATGTAATTGACATGTAATTACCATAATAGCATGTAATTACCGTACAATTAACAGATTACATGTAATAACCATGAAACTACCATAATAATAGGTATTTACTATGTAATCACCATATTACCATGTAATTAACATGTAAGTAGCATTTTACCATGTAATAAGCATATAATTACCTTATAACCATGTAATTATCACATTACATATAATTATCATAGATTTACCTTATTACCATGTAATTGCCATGTAATTATCATATTACCAGGTAATTACCATGTAATTACCATATTAGCATGTCTTCACTATGTAATTTCCATATTACCATGTAATTACTATATAATAACCACATTACCATGTAATAAGCATATAATTACATTACAACCATATAATTATCACATTACCATGTAATTATCATAGATTTAACGTATTACCATGTAATTAACATGTAATTACAATATTAGCATGTCTTGACTATGTAATTACCATATTACTATGTAATTACAATATTACCATGTAATAAGCAAATAATTACCTTATAACCATGTTATTATCACATGAAATGTAATTTTCATAGATTTACCTTATTACCATGTAATAACCATTGTAATTACCGTATTACCATGTAATTACTATGTAATTACCATATTACCATGTAATATGCATATAATTACATTATAACTATATAATTATCACATTACCATGTAATTATCATAGATTTACCTTATTACCATGTAATTGACATGTAATTATCATATTACCATGTAATTACTATGTAATTACCATATTACCATGTAATTACTATGTAATCACCATATTACCATGTCATTAGCATATAATTACCTTATGACCATGTAATTGTCAATTACCATGTAATTACCATGTAAGTTACATATTACCATTTAATACCTATGTAATTACTATGGAATTACCATGTTAGCATGTAATTAGCATAGAATTAACAGATTACATGTAATTACAATGTAATTATCACATTACCATGTAATTACCATATTAGCATGTCTTCACTATGTAATTACCATATTACCATGTAATTACCATAATAGCATGTAATTACCGTACAATTAACAGATTACATGTAATAACCATGAAACTACCATAATAATAGGTAATTACCATGAAATCACCGTATTACCATGTAATTAACATGTAAGGAGCATTTTACCATGTAATAACCATATAATTACTTTATAACCATTTAATTATCAATTTACATATATTTATCATAGATTTACCTTATTACCATGTAATTGCCATGTAATTATCATATTACCATGTAATTACCATGTAATTACCATATTAGCATGTCTTGACTATGTAATTACCATATTACCATGTAATTACCTGGTAATTACAATATTAGCATGTAATTAGCATACCATTAACAGATTACATGTAATTACCATGAAATTACCATATTAATAGGGAATTACTATGTAATCACCATATTACCATGTAATTAACATGTAAGGAGCACTTTATTATGTAATAAGCATATAATTACCTTATAAATATGTAATTATCACATTACCATGTAATTATCATAGATTTACCTTATTACCATGTAATTGACATGTAATTATCATATTACCATGTAATTACTATGTAATTACCATATTACCATGTAATTACTATGTAATCACCATATTACCATGTCATTAGCATATAATTACCTTATGACCATGTAATTGTCAATTACCATGTAATTACCATGTAAGTTACATATTACCATTAATACCTATGTAATTACTATGGAATTACCATGTTAGCATGTAATTAGCATAGAATTAACAGATTACATGTAATTACAATGTAATTGACATGTAATTACCATAATAGCATGTAATTACCGTACAATTAACAGATTACATGTAATAACCATGAAATTACCATAATAATAGCGATTTACTATGTAATCACCGTATTACCATGTAATTAACATGTAAGGAGCATTTTACCATGTAATAAGCATATAATTACCTTATTACCATGTAATTATCACATTACATGTAATTATCATAGATTTACCTTATTAATATGTAATTGCCATGTAATTAACAAATTACCATGTATTTAGCATATTAGCATGTCTTCACTATGTAATTACCATATTAACATGTAATTACTATGTAATTTACCTTATTACCATGTAATAACCATTGTAATTACCTTATAACCATGTAATTATCACATTACCATGTAATTATCATAGATTTACCTTATTACCATGTAATTGACATGTAATTATCATATTACCATGTAATTACTATGTACTCACCATATGACCATGTCATTAGCATATAATTACCTTATGACCATGTAATTGTCAATTACCTTGTAATTACCATGTAAGTTACATATTACCATTTAATACCTATGTAATTACTATGGAATTACCATGTTAGCATGTAATTAGCATAGAATTAACAGATTACATGTAAATACAATGTAATTACCATATTAGCATGTCTTCACTATGTAATTACCATATTACCATGTAATAAGCATATAATTACATGATAACCATATGATTATCACATTACCATGTAATTATCATAGATTTACCTTATTACCATGTAATTGCCATGTAATTAATAGGTAATTACTATGTAATCACCATATTACATGTAATTAAAATGGTCGAAGCATTTTACCATGTAATTATCACTTTACCATATAAGTACCATGCATTGACATATTACTATGTAATTACTATGTAATTACCATATTACCATGTAATTACTATGTAATCACCATATTACCATGTCTATAGCATATAATTACCTGATAACCATGTAATTGTAAATTACCATGTAATTACCATGTAAGTTACATATTACCATTTAATACCTATGTAATTACTATGTAATTACCATGTTAGCATATAATTAGCATAGAATTAACAGATTACATGTAATTACAATGTAATTATCACATTACCATGTAATTACCATGTAATTGACATGTAATTACCATAATAGCATGTAATTACCGTACAATTAACAGATTACATGTAATGACCATGAAACTACCATAATAATAGGTATTTACTATGTAATCACCGTATTACCATGTAATTAACATGTAAGGAGCATTTTACCATGTCAAAACCATATAATTACCTTATAACCATGTAATTATCACATTACATATATTTATCATAGATTTACCTTATTACCATGTAATTGCCATGTATTTACCATATTAGCATGTCTTCACTATGTAATTACCATATTAACATGTAATTACATATAATAACCACATTACCATGTAATAAGCATATAATTACATTACAACCATATAATTATCACATTACCATGTAATTATCATAGATTTAACGTATTACCATTTAATTAACATGTAATTACCATATTAGCATGTCTTGACTATGTAATTACCATATTACTATGTAATTACCATATTACCATGTAATAAGCAAATAATTACGTTATAACCATGTTATTATCACATGAAATGTAATTTTCATAGATTTACCTTATTACCATGTAATAACCATTGTAATTACCGATATTACCATTTAATACCTATGTAATTACCATATTACCATGTAATATGCATATAATTACATTATAACCATATAATTATCACATTACCATGTAATTATCATAGATTTACCTTATTACCATGTAATTGACATGTAATTATCATATTACCATGTAATTACTATGTAATTACCATATTACCATGTAATTACTATGTAATCATCATATTACCATGTCATTAGCATATAATTACCTTATGACCATGTAATTGTCAATTACCATGTAATTACCATGTAAGTTACATATTACCATTTAATACCTATGTAATTACTATGGAATTACCATGTTAGCATGTAATTAGCATAGAATTAACAGATTACATGTAATTACAATGTAATTATCACATTACCATGTAATTACAATGTAATTACCATAATAGCATGTAATTACCGTAGAATTAACCGATTACATGTAATTACCATGAAATTACCATATTACTAAGGAATTACTATGTAATCACCATATTACCATGTAATTAACATGTAAGGAGCATTTTACCATGTAATAAGCATATAATTACCTTATAACCATGTAATTATCACATTACATGTAATTATCATAGATTTACCTTATTACTATGTAATTGCCATGTAATTATCATATTACCATGTAATTACCATATTAGCATGTCTTCACTATGTAATTACCATATTACCATGTAATTACTATGTAATTACCATATTACCATGTAATAAGCATATAATTACCTTATAACCATGTAATTATCACATTACCATGTAATTATCATAGATTTACCTTATTACCATGTAATTGACATGTAATTATCATATTACCATGTAATAACCATGTAATTACCATATTAGCATGTCTTCACTATGTAATTACCATATTACCATGTAATTACTATGTAATTATCATATTACCATGTAATAAGCATATAATTACATTATAACCATATAATTATCACATTACCATGTAATTATCATAGATTTACCTTATTACCATGTAATTACTATGTAATCACCATATTACATGTAATTAAAATGGTCGAAGCATTTTACCATGTAATTATCACTTTACCATGTAAGTACCATGCATTGACATATTACTATGTAATTACTATGTAATTACCATATTACCATGTAATTACTATGTAATCACCATATTACCATGTCATTAGCATATAATTACCTTATAACCATGTAATTGTCAATTACCATGTAATTACCATGTAAGTGACATATTACCATTTAATAACTATGTAATTACTATGTAATTACCATGTTAGCATATAATTAGCATAGAATTAACAGATTACATGTAATAACGCATTTTTCTATGTAATAAGCATATAATTACCTTATTACCATATAATTATCACATTACCATGTAATTACCATGTAATTGACATATTATCATTTAATTACTATGTAATTACCATGTTAGCATGTAATTAGCATAGAATTAACAGATTAAATGTAATTACCATATAATTATCCCATTACCATGTTATTACCATGTGAATATCATATAATTACCCAATTACCATGTAATTAACATGTAATTACCATAATAGCATCTAATTACCATACAATTAACAGATGACATGTAATTACCATGAAATTACCATATTAATAAGGAATTACTATGTAATCACCATATTACCATGTAATTAACATGTAAGAAGCATTTTACCATGTAATAAGCATATAATTACCTTATAACCATGTAATTATCACATTACATGTAATTATCATAGATTTACCTTATTACTATGTAATTGCCATGTAATTATCATATTACCATGTAATTACCATATTAGCATGTCTTCACTATGTAATTACCATATTACCATGTAATTACCATAATAGCATGTAATTACCGTACAATTAACAGATTACATGTAATAACCATGAAACTACCATAATAATAGGTAATTACTATGAAATCACCGGTATTACCATGTAATTAACATGTAAGGAGCATTTTACCATGTAATAACCATATAATTACTTTATAACCATTTAAATATCACATTACATATATTTATCATAGATTTACCTTATTACCATGTAATTTGCCATGTAATTATCATATTACCATGTAAATTACCATGTAATTACCATATTAGCATGTCTTGGACTATGTAATTACCATATTACCATGTATTTACTTTGTAATTACCTTATTATTATGTAATTAGCATACAATTAACAGATTACATGTAATTACCATGAAATTACCATATTAAAAGGGAATTACTATGTAATCACCATATTACCATGTAATTAACATGTAAGGAGCACTTTATTATGTAATAAGCATATAATTACCTTATAAATATGTAATTATCACATTACCATGTAATTATCATAGATTTACCTTATTACCATGTAATTGACATGTAATTATCATATTACCATGTAATTACTATGTAATTACCATATTACCATGTAATTACTATGTAATCACCATATTACCATGTCATTAGCATATGATTACCTTATGACCATGTAATTGTCAATTACCATGTAATTACCATGTAAGTTACATATTACCATTTAATACCTATGTAATTACTATGGAATTACCATGTTAGCATGTAATTAGCATAGAATTAACAGATTAGATGTAATTACAATGTAATTATCACATTACCATGTAATTACCATGTAATTGACATGTAATTACCATAATAGCATGTAATTACCGTACAATTAACAGATTACATGTAATAACCATGAAATTACCATAATAATAGCGATTTACTATGTAATAACCATATTACCATGTAATTAACATGTAAGGAGCATTTTACCATATAATAAGCATATAATTACCTTATTACCATGTAATTATCACATTACATGTAATTATCATAGATTTACCTTATTAATATGTAATTGCCATGTAATTAACAAATTACCATGTATTTAGCATATTAGCATGTCTTCACTATGTAATTACCATATTAACATGTAATTACTATGTAATTACCATATTACCATGTAATAAGCATATAATTACCTTATAACCATGTAATTATCACATTACCATGTAATTATCATAGATTTACCTTATTACCATGTAATTGACATGTAATTATCATATTACCATGTAATTACTATGTACTCACCATATGACCATGTCATTAGCATATAATTACCTTATGACCATGTAATTGTCAATTACCTTGTAATTACCATGTAAGTTACATATTACCATTTAATACCTATGTAATTACTATGGAATTACCATGTTAGCATGTAATTAGCATAGAATTAACAGATTACATGTAAATACAATGTAATTACCATATTAGCATGTCTTCACTATGTAATTACCATATTACCATGTAATAAGCATATAATTACATTATAACCATATAATTATCACATTACCATGTAATTATCATAGATTTACCTTATTACCATGTAATTGCCATGTAATTAATAGGTAATTACTATGTAATCACCATATTACATGTAATTAAAATGGTCGAAGCATTTTACCATGTAATTATCACTTTACCATATAAGTACCATGCATTGACATATTACTATGTAATTACTATGTAATTACCATATTACCATGTAATTACTATGTAATCACCATATTACCATGTCTATAGCATATAATTACCTGATAACCGTGTAATTGTAAATTACCATGTAATTACCATGTAAGTTACATATTACCATTTAATACCTATGTAATTACTATGGAATTACCATGTTAGCATGTAATTAGCATAGAATTAACAGATTACATGTAATTACAATGTAATTATCACATTACCATGTAATTACCATGTAATTGACATGTAATTACCATAATAGCATGTAATTACCGTACAATTAACAGATTACATGTAATAACCATGAAACTACCATAATAATAGGTATTTACTATGTAATCACCATATTACCATGTAATTAACATGTAAGGAGCATTTTACCATGTAATAAGCATATAATTACCTTATAACCATGTAATTATCACATTACATATATTTATCATAGATTTACCTTATTACCATGTAATTGCCATGTAATTACCATATTAGCATGTCTTCACTATGTAATTACCATATTACCATGTAATTACTATATAATAACCACATTACCATGTAATAAGCATATAATTACATTACAACCATATAATTATCACATTACCATGTAATTATCATAGATTTAACGTATTACCATGTAATTAACATGTAATTACCATATTACCATGTCTTGACTATGTAATTACCATATTACTATGTAATTACCATATTACCATGTAATAAGCAAATAATTACCTTATAACCATGTTATTATCACATGAAATGTAATTTTCATAGATTTACCTTATTACCATGTAATAACCATTGTAATTACCATATTACCATGTAATTACTATGTAATTACCATATTACCATGTAATATGCATATAATTACATTATAACCATGTAATTATCACATTACCATGTAATTATCATAGATTTACCTTATTACCATGTAATTGACATGTAATTATCATATTACCATGTAATTACTATGTAATTACCATATTACCATGTAATTACTATGTAATCACCATATTACCATGTCATTAGCATATAATTACCTTATGACCATGTAATTGTCAATTACCATGTAATTACCATGTAAGTTACATATTACCATTTAATACCTATGTAATTACTATGGAATTACCATGTTAGCATGTAATTAGCATAGAATTAACAGATTACATGTAATTACAATGTAATTATCACATTACCATGTAATTACTAGCATGTCTTCACTATGTAATTACATATTACCATGTAATTACCATAATAGCATGTAATTACCGTACAATTAACAGATTACATGTAATAACCATGAAACTACCATAATAATAGTAATTACCATGAAATCACCGTATTACCATGTAATTAACATGTAAGGAGCATTTTACCATGTAATAACCATATAATTACTTTATAACCATTTAATTATCAATTTACATATATTTATCATAGATTTACCTTATACCATGTAATTGCCATGTAATTATCATATTACCATGTAATTACCATGTAATTACCATATTAGCATGTCTTGACTATGTAATTACCATATTACCATGTAATTACCTGGTAATTACAATATTAGCATGTAATTAGCATACAATTAACAGATTACATGTAATTACCATGAAATTACCATATTAATAGGGAATTACTATGTAATCACCATATTACCATGTAATTAACATGTAAGGAGCACTTTATTATGTAATAAGCATATAATTACCTTATAAATATGTAATTATCACATTACCATGTAATTATCATAGATTTACCTTATTACCATGTAATTGACATGTAATTATCATATTACCATGTAATTACTATATAATTACCATATTACCATGTAATTACTATGTAATCACCATATTACCATGTCATTAGCATATGATTACCTTATGACCATGTAATTGTCAATTACCATGTAATTACCATGTAAGTTACATATTACCATTTAATACCTATGTAATTACTATGGAATTACCATGTTAGCATGTAATTAGCATAGAATTAACAGATTAGATGTAATTACAATGTAATTATCACATTACCATGTAATTACCATGTAATTGACATGTAATTACCATAATAGCATGTAATTACCGTACAATTAACAGATTACATGTAATAACCATGAAATTACCATAATAATAGCGATTTACTATGTAATAACCATATTACCATGTAATTAACATGTAAGGAGCATTTTACCATATAATAAGCATATAATTACCTTATTACCATGTAATTATCACATTACATGTAATTATCATAGATTTACCTTATTAATATGTAATTGCCATGTAATTAACAAATTACCATGTATTTAGCATATTAGCATGTCTTCACTATGTAATTACCATATTAACATGTAATTACTATGTAATTACCATATTACCATGTAATAAGCATATAATTACCTTATAACCATGTAATTATCACATTACCATGTAATTATCATAGATTTACCTTATTACCATGTAATTGACATGTAATTATCATATTACCATGTAATTACTATGTACTCACCATATGACCATGTCATTAGCATATAATTACCTTATGACCATGTAATTGTTCAATTACCTTGTAATTACCATGTAAGTTACATATTACCATTTAATACCTATGTAATTACTATGGAATTACCATGTTAGCATGTAATTAGCATAGAATTAACAGATTACATGTAAATACAATGTAATTACCATATTAGCATGTCTTCACTATGTAATTACCATATTACCATGTAATAAGCATATAATTACATGATAACCATATGATTATCACATTACCATGTAATTATCATAGATTTACCTTATTACCATGTAATTGCCATGTAATTAATAGGTAATTACTATGTAATCACCATATTACATGTAATTAAAATGGTCGAAGCATTTTACCATGTAATTATCACTTTACCATATAAGTACCATGCATTGACATATTACTATGTAATTACTATGTAATTACCATATTACCATGTAATTACTATGTAATCACCATATTACCATGTCTATAGCATATAATTACCTGATAACCGTGTAATTGTAAATTACCATGTAATTACCATGTAAGTTACATATTACCATTTAATACCTATGTAATTACTATGGAATTACCATGTTAGCATGTAATTAGCATAGAATTAACAGATTACATGTAATTACAATGTAATTATCACATTACCATGTAATTACCATGTAATTGACATGTAATTACCATAATAGCATGTAATTACCGTACAATTAACAGATTACATGTAATAACCATGAAACTACCATAATAATAGGTATTTACTATGTAATCACCATTTTACCATGTAATTAACATGTAAGGAGCATTTTACCATGTAATAAGCATATAATTACCTTATAACCATGTAATTATCACATTACATATAATTATCATAGATTTACCTTATTACCATGTAATTGCCATGTAATTATCATATTAGCATGTCTTCACTATGTAATTTCCATATTACCATGTAATTACATATAATAACCACATTACCATGTAATAAGCATATAATTACATTACAACCATATAATTATCACATTACCATGTAATTATCATAGATTTAACGTATTACCATTTAATTAACATGTAATTACCATATTAGCATGTCTTGACTATGTAATTACCATATTACTATGTAATTACCATATTACCATGTAATAAGCAAATAATTACCTTATAACCATGTTATTATCACATGAAATGTAATTTTCATAGATTTACCTTATTACCATGTAATTACTATGTAATTACCATATTACCATGTAATATGCATATAATTACATTATAACCATATAATTATCACATTACCATGTAATTATCATAGATTTACCTATTACCATGTAATTGACATGTAATTATCATATTACCATGTAATTACTATGTAATTACCATATTACCATGTAATTACTATGTAATCACCATATTACCATGTCATTAGCATATAATTACCTTATGACCATGTAATTGTAAATTACCATGCAATTACCATGTAAGTTACATATTACCATTTAATACCTATGTAATTACTATGGAATTACCATGTTAGCATGTAATTAGCATAGAATTAACAGATTACATGTAATTACAATGTAATTATCACATTACCATGTAATTACCATGTAATTACCATAATAGCATGTAATTACCGTACAATTAACAAATTACATGTAATTACCATGAAATTACCATATTACTAAGGAATTTCTATGTAATCACCATATTACCATGTAATTAACAAGTAAGGAGCATTTTACCATGTAATAAGCATATAATTACCTTATAACCATGTAATTATCACATTACATGTAATTATCATAGATTTACCTTATTACTATGTAATTGCCATGTAATTATCATATTACCATGTAATTACCATATTAGCATGTCTTCACTATGTAATTACCATATTACCATGTAATTACTATGTAATTACCATATTACCATGTAATAAGCATATAATTACCTTATAACCATGTAATTATCACATTACCATGTAATTATCATAGATTTACCTTATTACCATGTAATTGACATGTAATTATCATATTACCATGTAATACCCATGTAATTACCATATTAGCATGTCTTCACTATGTAATTACCTTATTACCATGTAATTGACATGTAATTATCATATTACCATGTAATAAGCATATAATTACATTATAACCATATAATTATCACATTACCATGTAATTATCATAGATTTACCTTATTACCATGTAATTACTATGTAATCACCATATTACATGTAATTAAAATGGCCGAAGCATTTTACCATGTAATTATCACTTTACCATGTAAGTACCATGCATTGACATATTACCATGTAATTACTATGTAATTACCATATTACCATGTAATTACTATGTAATCACCATATTACCATGTCATTAGCATATAATTACCTTATAACCATGTAATTGTCAATTACCATGTAATTACCATGTAAGTGACATATTACCATTTAATAACTATGTAATTACTATGTAATTACCATGTTAGCATATAATTAGCATAGAAATAACAGATTACATGTAATAACCATGAAATTTACCATAATTAATAGGTAATTACATGTAATCACCATATTACCATGTAATTAACATGTAAGGAGCACTTTATTATGTAATAAGCATATAATTACCTTATAAATATGTAATTATCACATTACCATGTAATTATCATAGATTTACCTTATTACCATGTAATTGACATGTAATTATCATATTACCATGTAATTACTATATAATTACCATATTACCATGTAATTACTATGTAATCACCATATTACCATGTCATTAGCATATAATTACCTTATGACCATGTAATTGTCAATTACCATGTAATTACCATGTAAGTTACATATTACCATTTAATACCTATGTAATTACTATGGAATTACCATGTTAGCATGTAATTAGCATAGAATTAACAGATTACATGTAATTACAATGTAATTATCACATTACCATGTAATTACCATGTAATTGACATGTAATTACCATAATAGCATGTAATTACCGTACAATTAACAGATTACATGTAATGACCATGAAATTACCATAATAATAGGTATTTACTATGTAATTACCATATTACCATGTAATTAACATGTAAGGAGCATTTACCATGTAATAAGCATATAATTACCTTATTACCATGTAATTATCACATTACATGTAATTATCATAGATTTACCTTATTACCATGTAATTGCCATGTAATTAACAAATTACCATGTATTTACCATATTAGCATGTCTTCACTATGTAATTACCATATTAACATGTAATTACTATGTAATTACCATATTACCATGTAATAAGCATATAATTACCTTATAACCATGTAATTATCACATTACCATGTAATTATCATAGATTTACCTTATTACCATGTAATTGACATGTAATTATCATATTACCATGTAATTACTATGTAATCACCATATTACCATGTCATTAGCATATAATTACCTTATGACCATGTAATTGTCAATTACCTTGTAATTACCATGTAAGTTACATATTACCATTTAATACCTATGTAATTACTATGGAATTACCATGTTAGCATGTAATTAGCATAACAGAATTACATGTAAATACAATGTAATTACCATATTAGCATGTCTCACTATGTAATTACCATATTACCATGTAATAAGCATATAATTACATTATAACCATATAATTATCACATTACCATGTAATTTTCATAGATTTACCTTATTACCATGTAATTGCCATGTAATTAATAGGTAATTACTATGTAATCACCATATTACATGTAATTAAAATGGTCGAAGCATTTTACCATGTAATTATCACTTTACCATATAAGTACCATGCATTGACATATTACTATGTAATTACTATGTAATTACCATATTACCATGTAATTACTATGTAATCACCATATTACCATGTCTATAGCATATAATTACCTGATAACCGTGTAATTGTAAATTACCATGTAATTACCATGTAAGTTACATATTACCATTTAATACCTATGTAATTACTATGGAATTACCATGTTAGCATGTAATTAGCATAGAATTAACAGATTACATGTAATTACAATGTAATTATCACATTACCATGTAATTACCATGTAATTGACATGTAATTACCATAATAGCATGTAATTACCGTACAATTAACAGATTACATGTAATAACCATGAAACTACCATAATAATAGGTATTTACTATGTAATCACCATTTTACCATGTAATTAACATGTAAGGAGCATTTTACCATGTAATAAGCATATAATTACCTTATAACCATGTAATTATCACATTACATATAATTATCATAGATTTACCTTATTACCATGTAATTGCCATGTAATTATCATATTAGCATGTCTTCACTATGTAATTTCCATATTACCATGTAATTACATATAATAACCACATTACCATGTAATAAGCATATAATTACATTACAACCATATAATTATCACATTACCATGTAATTATCATAGATTTAACGTATTACCATTTAATTAACATGTAATTACCATATTAGCATGTCTTGACTATGTAATTACCATATTACTATGTAATTACCATATTACCATGTAATAAGCAAATAATTACGTTATAACCATGTTATTATCACATGAAATGTAATTTTCATAGATTTACCTTATTACCATGTAATAACCATTGTAATTACCGTATTACCATGTAATTACTATGTAATTACCATATTACCATGTAATATGCATATAATTACATTATAACCATATAATTATCACATTACCATGTAATTATCATAGATTTACCTTATTACCATGTAATTGACATGTAATTATCATATTACCATGTAATTACTATGTAATTACCATATTACCATGTAATTACTATGTAATCACCATATTACCATGTCATTAGCATATAATTACCTTATGACCATGTAATTGTAAATTACCATGCAATTACCATGTAAGTTACATATTACCATTTAATACCTATGTAATTACTATGGAATTACCATGTTAGCATGTAATTAGCATAGAATTAACAGATTACATGTAATTACAATGTAATTATCACATTACCATGTAATTACCATTTAATTACCATAATAGCATGTAATTACCGTACAATTAACAAATTACATGTAATTACCATGAAATTACCATATTACTAAGGAATTTCTATGTAATCACCATATTACCATGTAATTAACAAGTAAGGAGCATTTACCATGTAATAAGCATATAATTACCTTATAACCATGTAATTATCACATTACATGTAATTATCATAGATTTACCTTATTACTATGTAATTGCCATGTAATTATCATATTACCATGTAATTACCATATTAGCATGTCTTCACTATGTAATTACCATATTACCATGTAATTACTATGTAATTACCATATTACCATGTAATAAGCATATAATTACCTTATAACCATGTAATTATCACATTACCATGTAATTATCATAGATTTACCTTATTACCATGTAATTATCATATTACCATGTAATTAACATGTAATTACCATATTACCATGTCTTCACTATGTAATTACCTTATTACCATGTAATTACTATGTAATTACCACATTACCATGTAATAAGCATATAATTACATTATAACCATATAATTATCACATTACCATGTAATTATCATAGATTTACCTTATTACCATGTAATTACTATGTAATCACCATATTACATGTAATTAAAATGGTCGAAGCATTTTACCATGTAATTATCACTTTACCATGTAAGTACCATGCATTGACATATTACTATGTAATTACTATGTAATTACCATATTACCATGTAATTACTATGTAATCACCATATTACCATGTCATTAGCATATAATTACCTTATAACCATGTAATTGTCAATTACCATGTAATTACCATGTAAGTTACATATTACCATTTAATAACTATGTAATTACTATGTAATTACCATGTTAGCATATAATTAGCATAGAAATAACAGATTACATGTAATAACCATGAAATTACCATATTAATAGGGAATTACTATGTAATCACCATATTACCATGTAATTAACATGTAAGGAGCACTTTATTATGTAATAAGCATATAATTACCTTATAAATATGTAATTATCACATTACCATGTAATTATCATAGATTTACCTTATTACCATGTAATTGACATGTAATTATCATATTACCATGTAATTACTATATAATTACCATATTACCATGTAATTACTATGTAATCACCATATTACCATGTCATTAGCATATGATTACCTTATGACCATGTAATTGTCAATTACCATGTAATTACCATGTAAGTTACATATTACCATTTAATACCTATGTAATTACTATGGAATTACCATGTTAGCATGTAATTAGCATAGAATTAACAGATTAGATGTAATTACAATGTAATTATCACATTACATGTAATTACCATGTAATTGACATGTAATTACCATAATAGCATGTAATTACCGTACAATTAACAGATTACATGTAATAACCATGAAATTACCATAATAATAGCGATTTACTATGTAATAACCATATTACCATGTAATTAACATGTAAGGAGCATTTTACCATATAATAAGCAATATAATTACCTTATTACCATGTAATTATCACATTACATGTAATTATCATAGATTTACCTTATTAATATGTAATTGCCATGTAATTAACAAATTACCATGTATTTAGGCATATTAGCATGTCTTCACTATGTAATTACCATATTAACATGTATTACTATGTAATTACCATATTACCATGTAATAGAGCATATAATTACCTTATAACCATGTAATTATCACATTACATGTAATTATCATAGATTTACCTTATTACCATGTAATTGACATGTAATTATCATATTACCATGTAATTACTATGGTACTCACCATCAATGACCATGTCATTAGCATATAATTACCTTATGACCATGTAATTGTCAATTACCTTGTAATTACCATGTAAGTTACATATATACCCATTTAATACCTATGTAATTACTATGGAATTACCATGTTAGCATGTAATTAGCATAGAATTACAGATTACATGTAAATACAATGTAATTACCATATTAGCATGTCTTCACTATGTAATTACCATATTACCATGTAATAAAGCATATAATTACATGATAACCATATGATTATCACATTACCATGTAATTATCATAGATTTACCTTATTACCATGTAATTGCCATGTAATTAATAGGTAATTACTATGTAATCACCATATTACATGTAATTAAAATGGTCGAAGCATTTTACCATGTAATTATCACTTTACCATATAAGTACCATGCATTGACATATTACTATGTAATTACTATGTAATTACCATATTACCATGTAATTACTATGTAATCACCATATTACCATGTCTATAGCATATAATTACCTGATAACCGTGTAATTGTAAATTACCATGTAATTACCATGTAAGTTACATATTACCATTATACCTATGTAATTACTATGGAGATTACCATGTTAGCATATAATTAGCATAGAATTAACAGATTACATGTAATTACAATGTAATTATCACATTACCATGTAATTACCATGTAATTGACATGTAATTACCATAATTGCACGGTAATTACCGTACAATTATCAGATTACATGTAATTACCATGAAATTACCATAATAATAGGTATTTACTATGTAATCACCATATTACCATGTAATTAACATGTAAGGAGCATTTTACCATGTAATAAGCATATAATTACCTTATAACCATGTAATTATCACATTACATATAATTATCATAGATTTTACCTTATTACCATGTAATTGCCATGTAATTATCATATTAGCATGTCTTCACTATGTAATTTTCCATATTACCATGTAATTACATATAATAACCACATTACCATGTAATAAGCATATAATTACATTAAAACCATGTAATTATCACATTACCATGTAATTATCATAGATTTAAACGTATTACCATTTAATTAACATGTAATTACCATATTAGCATGTCTTGACTATGTAATTACCATATTACTATGTAATTACCATATTACCATGTAATAAGCAAATAACTTACGTTATAACCATGTTATTATCACATGAAATGTAATTTTCATAGATTTACCTTATTACCATGTAATAACCATTGTAATTACCGTATTACCATGTCATTAACATGTAATTACCATGTAATATGCATATAACTACTTTATAACCATATAATTATCAAATTACCATGTAATGATCATAGATTTACCTTATTACCATGTAATTACCGTGTAATTACCATATTACCATGTAATTACTATGTAATTACCATATTACCATGTAATTACTATGTAATCACCATATTACCATGTCATTAGCATATAATTACCTTATGACCATGTAATTGTAAATTACCATGTAATTACCATGTAAGTTACATATTACCATTTAATACCTATGTAATTACTATGGAATTACCATGTTAGCATGTAATTAGCAATAGAATTAACAGATTACATGTAATTACAATGTAATTATCACATTACAATGTAATTACCATTTAATTACCATAATAGCATGTAATTACCGTACAATTAACAAATTACATGTAATTACCATGAAATTACCATATTACTAAGGAATTTCTATGTAATCACCATATTACCATGTAATTAACAAGTAAGGAGCATTTACATGTAATAAGCATATAATTACCTTATAACCATGTAATTATCACATTACATGTAATTATCATAGATTTACCCTTATTACTATGTATTGCCATGTAATTATCATATTACCATGTAATTACCATATTAGCATGTCTTCACTATGTAATTACCATATTACCATGTAATTACTATGTAATTACCATATTAGCATGTAATTACCATGTAACCATGTAATTATCACATTACCATGTAATTATCATAGATTTACCTTATTACCATGTAATTGACATGTAATTATCATATTACCATGTAATTACCATATTAGCATGTCTTCACTATGTAATTACCATATTACCATGTAATTACTATGTAATTACCACATTACCATGTAATAAGCATATAATTACATATAACCATATAATTATCACATTACCATGTAATTATCATAGATTTACCTTATTACCATGTAATTACTATGTAATCACCATATTACATGTAATTAAAATGGTCGAAGCATTTTACCATGTAATTATCACTTTACCATGTAAGTACCATGCATTGGACATATTACCATGTAATTACTATGTAATTACCATATTACCATGTAATTACTATGTAATCACCATATTACCATGTCATTAGCATATAATTACCTTATAACCATGTAATTGTCAATTACCATGTAATTACCATGTAAGTGACATATTACCATTTAATAACTATGTAATTACTATGTAATTACCATGTTAGCATATAATTAGCATAGAATTAACAGATTACATGTAATTACCATGAAACTACTATAATAATAGGTAATTACTATGAAATCACCGTATTACCATGTAATTAACATGTAAGGAGCATTTTACTATGTAATAAGCATATAATTACCTTATTACCATATAATTATCACATTACCATGTAATTACCATGTAATTGACATATTATCATTTAATTACTATGTAATTACCATGTTAGCATGTAACTAGCATAGAATTAACAGATTAAATGTAATTACCATATAATTATCCCATTACCATGTTATTACCATGTGAATATCATATAATTACCCAATTACCATGTAATTAACATGTAATTACCATAATAGCATATAATTACCGTACAATTAACAGATGACATGTAATTACCATGAAATTACCATATTTATAAGAAATTACTATGTAATCACCATATTACCATGTAATTAACAAGTAAGGAGCATTTTACCATGTAATAAGCATATAATTACCTTATAACCATGTAATTATCACATTACATGTAATTATCATAGATTTACCTTATTACTATGTAATTGCCATGTAATTATCATATTACCATGTAATTACCATATTAGCTTGTCTTCACAATGTAATTACCATATTACTATGTAATTACCATAATAGCATGTAATTACCGTACAATTAACAGATTACATGTAATAACCATGAAACTACCATAATAATAGGTAATTACTATGAAATCACCGTATTACCATGTAATTAACATGTAAGGAGCATTTTACCATGTAATAACCATATAATTACTTTATAACCATTTAAATATCACATTAAATATAATTTTCATAGATTTACCTTATTACCATGTAATTACCATGTAATTACCATATTACCATGTATTTACTTTGTAATTACCTTATTATTATGTAATTAACATGTAATTACCATATTACCATGTAATTACCTGGTAATTACAATATTAGCATGTAATTAGCATACAATTAACAGATTACATGTAATTACCATGAAATTACCATATTAAAAGGGAATTACTATGTAATCACCATATTACCATGTAATTAACATGTAAGGAGCACTTTACTATGTAATAAGCATATAATTACCTTATAAATATGTAATTATCACATTACCATGTAATTATCATAGATTTACCTTATTACCATGTAATTGACATGTAATTATCATATTACCATGTAATTACTATGTAATTACCATATTACCATGTAATTACTATGTAATCACCATATTACCATGTCATTAGCATATGATTACCTTATGACCATGTAATTGTCAATTACCATGTATTACCATGGTAAGTTACATATTACCATTTAATACCTATGTAATTACTATGGAATTACCATGTTAGCATGTAATTAGCATAGAATTAACAGATTAGATGTAATTACAATGTAATTATCACATTACCATGTAATTACCATGTAATTGACATGTAATTACCATAATAGCATGTAATTACCGTACAATTAACAGATTACATGTAATAACCAAGAAATTACCATAATAATAACGATTTACTATGTAATAACCATATTACCATGTAATTAACATGTAAGGAGCATTTTACCATGTAATAAGCATATAATTACCTTATTACCATGTAATTATCACATTACATGTAATTATCATAGATTTACCTTATTAATATGTAATTGCCATGTAATTAACAAATTACCATGTATTTAGCATATTAGCATGTCTTCACTATGTAATTACCATATTACCATGTAATAAGCATATAATTACCTTATAACCATGTAATTATCACATTACCATGTAATTATCATAGATTTACCTTATACCATGTAATTGACATGTAATTATCATATTACCATGTAATTACTAGTACTCACCATATGACCATGTCATTAGCATATAATTACCTTATGACATGTAATTGTCAATTACCTTGTAATTACCATGTAAGTTACATATTACCATTTAATACCTATGTAATTACTATGGAATTACCATGTTAGCATGTAATTAGCATAGAATTACAGTGTTAGCATGTAATTAGCATAGAATTAACAGATTACATGTAAATACAATGTAATTACCATATTAGCATGTCTTCACTATGTAATTACCATATTACCATGTAATAAGCATATAATTACATTATGACCATATAATTATCACATTACCATGTAAATTATCATAGATTTACCTTATTACCACTTAATTGGCCATGTAATTAATAGGTAATTACTATGTAATCACCATATTACATGTAATTAAAATGGCCGAAGCATTTTACCATGTAATTATCACTTTACCATATAAGTACCATGCATTGACATATTACTATGTAATTACTATGTAATTACCATATTACCATGTAATTACTATGTAATCACCATATTACCATGTCTATAGCATATAATTACCTGATAACCGTGTAATTGTAAATTACCATGTAATTACCATGTAAGTTACATATTACCATTTGATACCTATGTCATTACTATGGAATTACCATGTTAGCATGTAATTAGCATAGAATTAACAGATTACATGTAATTACAATGTAATTATCACATTACCATGTAATTACCATGTAATTGACATGTAATTACCATAATAGCATGTAATTACCGTACAATTAACAGATTACATGTAATAACCATGAAACTACCATAATAATAGGTATTACTATGTAATCACCATATTACCATGTAATTAACATGTAAGGAGCATTTTACCATGTAATAAGCATATAATTACCTTATAACCATGTAATTATCACATTACATATAATTATCATAGATTTACCTTATTACCATGTAATTGCCATGTAATTATCATATTACCAGGTAATTACCATGTAATTACCATATTAGCATGTCTTCACTATGTAATTTCCATATTACCATGTAATTACTATATAATAACCACATTACCATGTAATAAGCATATAATTACATTACAACCATATAATTATCACATTACCATGTAATTATCATAGATTTAACGTATTACCATGTAATTAACATGTAATTACCATATTAGCATGTCTTGACTATGTAATTACCATATTACTATGTAATTACAATATTACCATGTAATAAGCAAATAATTACCTTATAACCATGTTATTATCACATGAAATGTAATTTTCATAGATTTACCTTATTACCATGTAATAACCATTGTAATTACCGTATTACCATGTAATTACTATGTAATTACCATATTACC